>NC_135815.1:77368502-77552879 GCF_964213995.1 Mustelus asterias | reverse complement strand
ATTACAATATCCTAATACTTAGCATCTATTTAGTGAGGCCCAGGGACCCCAATTGTCCAAGCTAGCTAAAGTTTTTGCCCCTGCTGGTGGAAGTCACACCAGTGAGGATCACGTATGATCCCACCAAGGACCAGGTGCAATGCCTTCGCTGGTGGGATTCGAGGCCATTGAGATCCAATGGGAGGTTGGGAGCAGGAGGTGGCATCCTGATATCCAGGCAGTGCCAAGAGGGTAGGGGGGAGGCACTGTCAGAGCCAGCAATCTGTATGCATGCTAGTCCCCTTTGCAGTTCAATGCCAGCCTCTCGGTCATGATTTGGCTCTGCATCCCCATCAATGGTGTAAATCTTGTGACAGCCTCTGATGTACAGTGTGCCATAAATTCATTCCAGAAACTTGCCCAGAAAACAGGTGGGAAGGATCCTGCCTGTTGGGCACTTAGCTACTTTTTGGGAAAATCATGCCCAATAACTTTTGAATTAATGGACTTTTCTCAGGTCACAAACGAAACTTTGATTTACCACTGAACTGAAGCACAAATCTTTGTTAAATCATTGACTGTAAATTGTACTGGGCAGCTTCTCAATTTCACTTTCTACGTTGATCAGTGGGATTGCCTGGAAATTAAGTTACATAATGAATGGTGAGCCAAAATTTAATTTGTGAAAGGTGCAAGCAGTTGAAAGATTAAGTTATTAAATTAAAATTTTTTGAAAAAAAACTCGACTGTATGCCCATGCTTAATTCAGAATTATTGGGGATTACATTTTGTGCAGAAATTAGCTGTAAGGAGTGGACTGTATTTGACACTTGCAGAACATAATTCTGACATCCCCTATCAGGGCTTGGTTTTTAACATGTTTTCTTTTCAGCTTGTTTCTGGGGTGAATTACTTTCTTGAAGCTGAACTGGGGAGAACACAATGTAGAAAGAGTGAGGTTCAAGATCTGGAATCATGTGATTTCCAAGCAAATCCACAGGTAAAACTTTACATTTTGTTACAAGAATGGAGGGGGGGAAGAGGGGTGGGTGCGGGGTTGATCTTATGACCTCATCGCGCACATTTTTCAGCAACATTAGTTTGTAAAATCAGGAATGAGTCGACAAAAGGGAATGGCACCTAACTTCGTGCCCATTCCCATCTTACCAATCCAGGCACAATATGTAACTCGCCCAAAATGGGTGAGATACGCTTTTGCATGCATCTCAATATAATTATCATGGTACTCTCCCAAACTCATTTACCTTAACGACCTCATTGGGGGCAACTCAAAACAGCGATTAAAAGCCTAGGGTGCCACTCTGACCTCAGTGCTGCCAGCAATGGGGAGGGGGTTGGGAAACAGCACCATAGCAACAGTGCTGCTTCCCTTGGGGCCTGAGGCAGTGCTGGCTAGGGCCAGTAGTGCTTTCTGTTGGGGTGAGGGAGAGGGGGGGAAGGTTTCGTCTCTTTCCTTCTCTCTCTCTCTTTCTTCCCCTTCCTTCTTCCCCCCCCCCCCCCCCCCCCCCAAAACTAGCTGGTCTGCAGTGAAGGAGGAATTGTGGGCACTGCAAGGGCAGTCCAGACCACAGGCTGCAACAGGAGGAGAGGAAGGTGCCCGTTGGAGGCAGGAGCTGGCTGCCAATTGGCCCAGGGGACTTTGCCATGTCCTGCAGGACTTGGCACCTCTGGGCACAAGGATACAACTACTGGTGGTGAAGGACACAACGGCCTCAACGTTTACGCCACTAGGTCCTAGGCCGCCAATGTGTACCTCTCTGGGGGCTCCCAGACCTCTGTCCACAAATGTGTCAGAGGTGACAGAGGCCCTGTACACCTGGGCTGGGCAGTAAATCAATTTCAACCTGGGCCAGGCCCAGCATGAATCCCGGGCTGCAGGATAGGCATGTCCACAATGGCAGCAAAATGTGCATGGGGCTATTGACTGCACACAGGTCCCCTGACCAGAGCTCAAAGGTTTGTTGACAGGAAGGGGTTCTACTCAATGTGCAGTTGGTGTGTGACCACCAGATGCACATCATGCACGTGTGTGCCTGACATTCTGGCAGCATGCATGACGGTTTTATACTGAGAAGCTCGGACATCTTCACAGTATTTGAGGAGCAGCCCAGGCTGCAGGGATGGCTCATGGGGGGTGGGGGGGGTGGGGGGACACATGGGATACTCGCTCAGTACTTGGCTGATGCCAGTGTAGAGACCCATTACAATGAGGTTCACGCTACCACCCAGTCAATTGTGGAGTGGTTCATTGAGCTCCTCAAGATGCAGTTCCAGTGCCTTGATTGCTCTGGTGAGCCCCCCCCCCCCCCATAGAACTGCAGGGCTTCTGGACTGAACTCCAAAGGCTCTGGCATCATCTGGCCCTGCCAGTGCCAGAGGCTCACCTGCGTTAGCCCATTGGTGTGTGAGCCCTTGCCAGCGGCCCTCTGAGTTTGGGGCCATCTACCGATGACAGCAGCAAGTGCTCTCTGAAACTGGATCAGGCTTTGCAGCCCCTCAGCCATGCCCCACTAAGTGGGCTATGCTCTTGAGGGCTGCAGTCTTAGCCCACTTTATCTTGGCACTGTCCCACTGGGTCTCGTGCAACCTCTCGAGCCTCTCAGCCATGGGCCACAATCTCAATAAGGCTCCTGAGTGACTCAGCTGTGGCCCTCTGGGATTCTGCTGTAGCCTGCTATGACTGGGCCATGGCTTGGGACACCACCCTTGCAATGTTGGCCTGGGTACCAATCAGTACCAGCAATTGCTGCTGTACCTGTAAGTTTTGTGACTCCTCCCAAGAGCCTCGCAGTTTCTTCAGTGTTGCCAACATCCCCTCCTATATTCACTGACTGTTGCTGCACCTCCAGCAGCTGAGGTAGAACTAATCGCAGAGGCCAGCTAAGTTCTTGCCTCCACATGCCAGAAGCCTCAGATATTCCCATCTCTGCCCGATTGTACATCCACAGATGCTGTGCACACCACAGTGACCCCTCAGAAGACTCACCCCTAAGTTGACCCACCGAAGTGAAAGTCTCTGGGATAGTGAACTTGATTTGGATGCCTGTGTAAAAAAAAAACTGGTGCTGGCCTTGGCGGTTTCTTCCTTGCCCTTCCTCTGGGATGTCTTCAGAGTTGTTGGGGAAGGAGGTCTGTGATGCCAGATCGGCCTGGTGCATCAGGGTCATTTTCTGCAACACAGGACACAAGGTTGAGTGCAAGGGAAGGACAGGAACCTGCAATGCATGCAAATGACGTGAGATATCTCAAACATTTGGAGGATTGGCAGGTGCTCACATTAGTGACAGTTTGATCTGGTTGTCACTAATGATAACAGGTTATCACCTCCCCCCACCCAGATCCAGCACATGCTCCTCAAAAAACATGAGGATTCTTATTTCAGACAAACCACCTTCTGCCTTTTCCTGTTCCCGATGATTGGTTATGGACATTCTTCTTTTGTGGAGATGGAAGGAGAGATGTGAAGGCTGATGGCAGGAAGCATGTAGGGTGTCAGGGGGTGGGCCTCAGACGACAGGTTGAGTGAGGACTGGAGTGGGGGGTGGTGCATGGCAGTGTGTTTGGAGACAAGTGCTATGTGGTCGGTGGGGGGGAGGGGGGGGGGGAGATGCATACAGCAGGTGCCACATAGGGGGAAACAAGCCACAACAGGGATGTGCACTCACTCTTGCTGCCCGAATGAGGTCATTCAATTTCTTCCTGCCCTGGCAGCCAGTTCTCCAATTACTTTGGGTGGCACGGTAGCACAGTGGTTAGCACTGCTGCTTCACAGCTCCAGGGACCTGGGTTCGATTCCCGGCTTGGGTCACTGTCTGTGTGGAGTTTGCACATTCTCCTCGTGTCTGCGTGGGTTTCCTCCGGGTGCTCCGGTTTCCTCCCACTGTCCAAAGATGTGCGGGTTAGGTTGATTGGCCATTCTAAAAAATTGCCCCTTAGTATCCTGAGATGCGTAGGTTAGAGGGATTAATGGGTAAAATATGTAGGGATATGGGGGTAGGGCCTGGGTGGGATCGTGGTCGGTGCAGACTCGATGGGCCGAATGGTCTCTTTCTGTACTGTCGGGTTTCTATGATAATTTCTATGATACTTTGCATTGACTGCCACCGCTTCCCAGGCTGCTCTGACTTCCCTTCTCCTGGCTCATGCCCATCTGAGAGGAATAAGGTATCCCTTCTCTCCTCCAGGAGACATGCTAGCTCTACCTTCGAGAACCTGGAGGCTGTATTTGTAGCAGCCAATTTCCTGCTCTGCTTGCCTGTCTGCCCATCCTAGGGGCTTATTGCAGGTGTCTCTTGTTAAGACAGTTCAGCTGCAGACAGTTTGGGCAGGTCACATGCAGGGCATTCAAGTAAGATTACATGCAGTTGCTGTTTTGTATTGAGGGGGGAGCCAAGGCAGGACTTGCAGGTGTGGTGATTGGGGAGGGATGTGCTATTGTGGTGACAGGGCGGTGGTGACATGGACACTCTGTAAATGGGTGTAGAGGGTAGTGGGAGACAGTCATTGGGATCATGGGGGGGGGGGGGAGATGAGAGGGAGTGTGTGATGGTGGGGGGGAGGGGGGTCTCTAATGTCTTTGGAGGGGAAGGGTGTGTCAATGCCCGGGGGAGGGGAGGGCAGTTGCAAGCAGGAGCACTGCTGTTTTGCTGCTTTCTGTGCGCATGCATGTTTGGGACTTCTGAATTGAGCTGCTGACCTTTGGGAAACTTGAGCCCCACCCCTTTCCCCTACTGGTGAGAAACGGTTTGAAGGATTTTTTTCTTGGTCTAAATGCATAAGATCGCAGATTTGGACCCAAAACTCTTCCGTTTTCATGCTCATTGTGGGCTTCCATTTTTTTGGAAGATTGCCCCCTTAAAATCAATACTGATGAGGCCAAAATATAATTTTATGAAGATATTCTGGACCATATCTTGCTGCTTCATGACTTGTGTTCATGGGATTATCAGAAAGGGCAGGGGGATTGACTATACAGATTATTACATTGCCTATAATGCTGGGAACTAAATGTAAATAGGATGATGGTCAAGTGATGACACAACAGCTACGTCTTTAATTGAATGGAAACATCTATAATATGTACATGTCATTCCTTCTGGCTAGATATTTTTGTTTATTTCATACTATTTTGTACAATTGTGTATAATTCTGATCCACTTTTTGTAAAACATTTTTACATAATGTTGTAATGCTGACATATTTGAAAAGTTCTGAATCTTCCAATATGGGGAGTAACGCTTGACTCAGCCAAGTTGCCAATACAATTCGGGACCCTAAGGAAGTCCCAGTGTATGCAAATAGTGTTTACGTGGGAATTTTAAACACTCAATTGCTGCTTTTACTGTGCTCTATAGCTGCACAATTCCCTACAACTGTGATGAGATGACTATTACCCCACAGACTTGAGTTATTTGCCCTCTATATGTGGTCTTTACATGGATTTATTTAGAGCTTTTCCTAGCAGGTGTCAAACCTGCTCAGCAGCACAGCTGAGTAAAACAGCTGGAATGCCAAAATGGGGGTGGTGGTGAGGGTGGGGTGGGAGAATTATTGGATGTGAAGGAGGGAGTGAGCACTTTTTCTTTGGGCGGGGGAGTGAGAAGCAGAGGGGTGTGGTTGTGCAGTATTGCAGGTTGACAGGCCCATTTTTTAAAAACTAAATTAGTGAACTGAAGACAACCCTGCAGGAGAATGTCATTAGTTCATGATGAATGAAAGTGGCTTTGCTGGAATTATCCTTGCCATAGGCCTCCCAACTCTGGAGCTGGGACAGGAGGGTGCAATGAAAAATGGTAGGTGGGCAGTTTAAATTGCACTCAATGGCAGGTACAGCATTCCTCTGCTGACTGATGAAGCAAAATATTTTGTTTTTTTGATTCATTGAATATTTCAAACATTTGCATCAATTTTTTCCAATGGATTAAAACTGTACTTCTATTCTCAGACATCATTGGAAACTTCCAGGTTTAGACTACCTTGTTAGAGGAAACATGACATAATCTGGTTTAAGTAACAAGGGAATAAATCCTGGAAAGGTAACCTAATTTCAAACTATTAATTTTTCAGACAACACTTTGCAACTTTGAGGTCTTTTCAGTACCCTGGAAAGGAGAAAATTCTCTGATAAAGACAATGTGCAGACCATCAAACAACTGAATTTCTGCATTGCAGCTAATTAATTTGCATTTGGTTACCAGCTGTTTAATATGTTAACTGAAAGCTCCCACTGCTTTAAGTACACTAATAGCAACTCTTGCCTTTATTTTCTTATGGAAATAATATTATATAAATGTTAAATGCATCACCTGTGCAGCAAAATTATTGTAGCTTCTGATAAAGTTAAATAAAAATGTGTAACATGAGCGAGACTGCTGTATTTCTTTCTGTGCCTCTGTATGTTTACAACTGCCATGAGAAAACCACTTAGAAAAAGTTATTGCAGGCTTTGCTAAAGGGATTATACAAATTTTTAATGCATTCTTGTTTTTGACAAGAAACATAGAAAATTGGAGCTGGAGTACACTATTTGGTCTTCAAACTTGCTCTACCATTCAACATGATCATGGCTGATCCTCTATCTCAATGCCATACTTCGTGCTATCCCCATACCCGTGACCATCTTCAGAGTCCAGGGTTGGGATTTTCCACTTCTGTTCCGGTGGATTTGGTGATGGGAACATCTGCAAGTTCACTTGCTGCCTGAAAAATACTTTGCTCTATATTTTACCACTGAGCCAAGAAAATATCTCGGCTCCATGTAATAGACATGAGCATTTTAGATACACTAGTTTACATGGAAGATGTATTGACACAGCTGTTGGATGGTGATTTATCAAGACTTGTATTAGTGTAATGTCAGCACATAACAGGGGCAAGTAGTTCATTCTCCTGTCAGTTTAACTGATTTCCTGTCCTCTTGCCTAAAATCCCCTGCTTTTTGTCCCTTCCTGAGATCAATCCTTGAATCCTAGCTAATGAGGGCCAGTGACATTGTAATTCTGATTTTTGCACTCTACCCTCAAGTGCTGGTGGCAACTGAGACCAGGAACTCTATATAATGTAGCACTTGGTAGCATCAGTGAGACAATTGAAGGAAAAGAGCTGCAGCTAGAACTATATTTTGTAGTTTTTCCATTCTGCTGACATACATCTGGATTTGCTTCTGACATGTTGGGCTAAATTTTGTCACGAGCATCTGATTCCTTTACAAGTTGGTCATGTGCCTTTGGCTGAATTTTATGTAGGTTGACTCAATGGTGGGTAGTTAGTAGAGATGCCCTTTGTGAATATGCAGTCTACCACAAGGTAAGCTGGCAGTCTTCACTGTCTGAATAATGGGACTGCTGCTGAGGCCCAAGCACCAAACGTAGAAGGAAAGCATTGGAGCTGCCATCAATATCAGGAGCGGCTGAGACCTCATTAGACCCATGATTGAAGACACTCCCTCTCCATTGATTCCACATTCAACTGTAAGCCTGTAACATGAAGATACAGTAAGAGTTTTAACAACACCAGGTTAAAACTCTTACTCTGTTTACCCCAGTCCAACACCGGCATCGCCACAACATGGGAAGATAACAGCCTTGCTGGTTTTTTTTCTGATTAACTATTAAAACCCCTTCAATTCTCATGTAGCTCTGACCATCTACTGTCAAGTTGCCTCCTCTTAGTTATTGAAGAGGCCTGTGCAATGCTGGCAAAATTGCCATGTGGTGTGAATTTGCCAACAAGTAGTCATGCAATTCTAATTAGCAAGGTGCTGTAACTGAGTGGGTTGATAACATTGAACATATAAACATAAGAAACAGGAGTAGGTCACTCAGCCCCTCGAGCCTGTTCTGCAATTTGATAAGATGGTTGATCTGATTGTAATGTTCCTACCTAGCTCCTATTGCCATAGAACCATAGAAAAGTTATAGTGCAGAAACAGCCCGTTTTGTGCACTGGCCAAAAAAAAGGGGGAAAAATAAAGAAACTAGCTGCTCATTTTCATCCCAATTTCCAACACCTGGTCCATACCCTTGCAGGGTACAGCACTTTACTTGCAGATCCAGCTACTTTTTAAATGAATTGAGTGTTTCAGTTTCAACCACTAACTTAGGCAGTGAATTCCAAATGCTCACCACCCACTAGGTTTAAAAAAAAAAGGTTTTTCTTCTTGTCCCCCAAATCTTCCTAATTTTTAAAAAGAAATACTTTTCCAATTCAATCAAATCAAATCCAATTCAGAGTCTCAACAAGTTGAGACATTTCAGATCCAGGCTGACAAGACAGGGCGAGCGACCAAACCACCCTGTCCTGGGCCCGATCTACATGAGCCAAGCTGATTGGAGAAGGGGGAGGTTCCTCCTCCAAGACTTGAGCTCATTTGCATCTTAGCCAAAAGGCCGAGATGCCGCTTTAAAAAATTGCTTCATATGGAACATATGAAGCCTCAGCGTAACCTAATGACCTCGACCAAGTGCGGCCGGCCATGGGCTGCCGTCCATACACTTGATCTTAGTCAAAAGGCCGAGAATCTTCCTAATTATTCATTTTAAATCTATGCCCTCTGGTAATTGCCCCATCAGCTAGAGGAAGCTTTCTAAGACCCTCATAATTTTGTACACCTCCATTAAGTCTTCCTTTTTTCTAAGGAAAAACAACCTTGGCCTATGCAATTTGTCCTCATTGCTGCAATTATCAAATCCTGGCAGCATTCTTGTAATTCTCCTCTGCACTTTCTCTCCAGAGCAATTGAGTCCTTCTTGTAAAATGGTGACCAGAACTGTATACAAAATTCCAGCTGTTGCCTAACCAGCATTTTATACAGTTCCATTCCTACTTTTGTATTCTCTACCTCACCCAATAAAGGAAGACATTCTGCAGTATATCATTCTGCACTCAACAGCTATTCTCTTCACTGTATACATGGCCAATTTTTGTGTCATTTGCAAAGTTTTCCCATCATGCTACCCACATTTAAGTCTAAATAATATATACAGCAAGGTCCACGGGGAGAAACTATTTTCTATTCGCAAAAATACTTGTTTCCTGGCACGGAGCCTATTTTGGATCCAACCAGCTACCTTCCCCTGTATCCTATGCAATCTCACTTTTCTGACCAGTCTGCCATGTGAAACCTTGTCAAATACCTTACTGAAATTCATGTAGACAATATCGATTGCATTACCTTCATCAATCCTCCTTGTTACTTACTCAAAAATTCTATTCAGTTAGTAAAACACAATTTTCCACTAATAAAACTGTGCTGACTATCCCTGATCAATCCATGCCTTTCTAAGTGATAGTTTATCCTGTGTTTCAGAATTGATTCCAATAATTTGTCCACTACTGAAGTCAGACTGACCAACTTATAGTTTTCTGGCCTATCCCTTGCAACGTTTTTACATAATGGTACAACATTCGCAGACCTCCAATCCTCTGGGACCTCAACTGTATATAGTGAGGATTGAAAAATGATCCTCAGAGCATTTGCTATTTCCTCCCTGGCTTTCTTTCTTCAACAGCCTAGGATACAATCCACCTGGTCCTGGTAATTTATTCACCTTCAAGGATGCCTGACCCTGCAGTACTTCCTTTCTCATTATGCTTATTGTATCTAATATTTCACACCCCTCCTCTTTATGTAAAGTGTCTGCATTATGGTGGAGCAACGCTGCCACAGTGAGTATAAAACTAACTTACCTCAGGGATCTGCAGCCTAGTCTCCAGGGAGCAGTTGGAGGGTGGAGCAGCACTGTGGGTACATTGTAACTGGAAAAAAAACCCCTGAAAAGTGATGTCACAGGAAAGAAACAAAGAACAATACAGCACCGGAACAGGCCCTTCAGCCCTCCAAGCCTGCACCGATCATGTGTTCCTAACTAGACCATGCGTTTGTATCCCTCTATTCCCAGTCTGTTCATGTGGCTATCTAAATATGTCTTAAAGCTGTGACCTGCTAGGCTGGTAGGAAATCTGTGCTAAATTTGAAAAAGAATCCTGCAAAACTAATTAATAAACTAATTAACTAAGTAGCGATGGCTGGACAGGTGATTACTGCAGCTGTATGATGCGGGAGCTGACTGATCCCATTGCGAGTTGCAATGACCTCATCTGCAGCAAGTGTTGGCTGCTCGACGAACTTTGGCTCTGAATTAATGAGCCAGAGCCTGAGATTCAGACACCCCGACACATCTGGGAGGGGGAGTTACCTGGACACTTTGTTTCAGGAGGCGGTCACACCTGATAGATTAAGTACCTCAAATTCAACCAGTGGTCAGAGACAGCAGGGTGTGACTGCCAGTGAGGCAGGTAGGCGGATCCTAAATTGAGGAACAGAGGAGCCTCAGCTCTTGACCTTGTCCAACAGGTATGAGATACTTGTTCCCTGTGTGGATGATGAAGAGGGCTGTAGGGAGGATGAACGAGCCAACCACTGCACCGTGGTCCTGGAGGCCATTCAAGAGGAGGGAGCAAAAAGACAAGTGGTAGTTGCCTGCCCAGTGCCAGGGTGAGGGACATCTCTAACCGGCTTGAAAGGATATTGGAGTGGGAAGGAGAGGATCTAGTGGTCCACGTTGGGACAAACAACATAGACAAGACTAGGAAAGAGGACCTGTTTGGGGATTATCAGGCATTAGGAGCTAAATTAAAGAACAGGTCCTCAAGGGTTATAATCTCTGGATTACTACCCAAGCCATATGCAAATTGGCATCGGGATAAGAAAATTAGGGAAATGAACACGTGGCTAAAGGAGTGGTGTGGGAAAGAGGGGTTCCATTTCATGGGACATTGGCATTAGTTTTGGAACAGGAGGGATCTCAAGGACTTTAAACTAGTGGGGAATAGGGTGGTCTCAAGGACTTTAAACTAGTTGTGGGGGGGGGGGGAATGGAAGGGTAAAACTATGGGAAGTATAATGGTTAGTAAGAAGCAAAGCAGCAGGTTAGCATGTGGGGAGAAGGTTTCAACTACATGGAAAATTACAAAAAAGTTAAAAGGGAGAAGAACTCAGGAGATGTTATGAATGAAGGTGTTAGGATTCAAAAAGGTATAAAAACTAGCATAAGGGCACCCAAATGCTCGTAGCATTCAAAACAAGGTAAATGAGTTGACAGGCCCTTAGAGTCCTGAGATGCATAGGTTAGAGGGATTAGCGGGTAAATATGTGGGGGTAGGGCCTGGGTGGGATTGTGGTCGGTGCAGACTCGATGGGCCGAATGGCCTCCTTCTGCACTGTAGGGTTTCTATGATTCTATGATGATTCTGTGGAATCTTGTGCCTTTATTCACTTATTCACAGCACAAATCATTAGAATGAGAATGATTTAGTGGCCATTACAGAGACATGGTTGTAGGGTGGTCACAACTAGGAGTTAAATATCCAGGTGTATCAGGCCATTTGGAAGGACAGACAGGAAGGTAAGGGAGGTTGTGTAGCTCTGATATTTAAAGATGACATTAGGGCGGTAGTGAGAGATGTGTTGAATCCATTTGGGTGGTGATTAAAAATAGGAGAAAAAGTCATTGATAGGTATAGTCTATAGGCCGCCAAATAATAACATCATGGTGGCTGCCAAATAATAAAATCACATGTTGATTGATCAAACCAGGTCAGTCAAGGCAGCTTGGAGGAAGAGTTCATAGAATGTATCTGCGATAGTTTCCTCGAACAGTATGTAGTGGACCCTAGGAGGGAGCAAGCTATTCTAGATCTGGTCCTGTGTAATGAGACAGGAATAATTAATGATCTCACAGTTAGGGATCCTCTTGGAAGGAGCGATCACAGAATGGTTGAATTTAAAATACAGCTGGAGCGTGAGAAGGTAAAATCCAATACCAGTGTCTTGTGCTTAAACAAAGGAGACTGCAATGGGATGAGGGAGGAGTTGACTAAGGTAGACTGCGAGCAAAAACTTTGTGGTGGGACAATTGAGGAACAGTGGAGGAATTTCAAAGCTATTTTTCAAAGTGCTCAGCAAAAATATACACCAGTGATAAGGAAAGACTGTAGAAAAAGAGATAATCAGCCATGGGTACCTAAGGAAATAAAGGAGGGTATCAAATTGAAAGAAAATGCATACAAAGTGGCAAAGAGTGGGAGCCTAGAGGATTGGGAAATCTTTAAAGGTCAACAGAAAGAAGTAACATAGATTATGAGAGTAAACTAGTTCAGAATATAAAAACCGATAGCAAAAGTTTCTACAAATATATAAAAAGAAAAAGAGTGGCTAAGGTAAACATTGGCCCTTTAGAGGATGAGAAGGGAGATTTAATAATGGGAAATGAGGAAATGGCTGAGGCATTGAACAGTTTTTTGTGTCAGTCTTCACAGTGGAAGACACAAATAACATGCCAAAAATTGATAACAAGAAGGCTATGGCAGGTGAGGACCTAGAATCGAACATTATCACTAAAGCAGCAATGTTAGATAAGTTAATGGGGCTAAAGGTAGACAAGTCTCCTGGCCCTGATGGAATGCATCCCAGGGTACTAAAAGAGATGGCGGGGGAAATAGCAAATGCACTAGTGGTAATTTACCAAAATTCGCTGGACTCTGGGGTGGTTCCCGCAGATTGGAAAACAGCAAATGTGATGCCACTGTTTAAAAAAGGAAGTAGACAAAAGGTGGGTAGCTATAGGCTGGTTAGCTTCTGTAGTGGGGCAAATGCTTGAATCTAACATCAAGGAAGAAATAGCGAAACATCTGGATATAAATTGTCCCATTGGGAAGACACAGCATGGGTTCATGAAAGGCAGGTCATGTTTAACTAATTTAGTGGAATTCCTTGAGGACATTATGAGCGTTATGGACAATGGGGAACCAACCGGTGGATGTGGTGTATTTGGATTTCCAGAAGGCATTAGACAAGATGCCGCACCATAAGATAAAGATACAGCGTGTTACAGATAATGTATTAGCATGGAAAGAAGATCTGTTAACTAACGGAAAGCAAAGAGTGGGGATAAATGGGTGTTTTTCTGGTTGGTGATCAGTGACTAATGGTGTGCCTCAGGGATCAGTGTTTGGACTGCAATTGTTTACAACTTACATAGATGATTTGGAGTTGGGAACCGAGTGTAGTGTATCAAAGTTTACAGATGACACTAAGATGAGTGGTAGAATAAAGTGTGCAGAGGACACTGAACATCTGCAAAGGGATATATATAGTTTAAGTGAATGGGCAAGGGTCTGGCAGTACAATGTTGGTAAATGTGAGGTCATTCATTTTAGTAGGAATAACAGCAAAATGGACTATTATTTAAATAATAAAAAATTGCAGCATGCTGCTGTGCAGAGGGACCTGGGTGTCCTTGTGCATGAATCACAGAAGTTGGTTTGCAGGTGCAGCAGGTAATTAAGAAGGCAAATAGAATTTTGTCCTTCATTGCTAAAGGGATGGAGTTTAAAAACAGGAAGGTTATGTTGCAGTTGTATAAGGTGCTGGTGAGGCCACACCTGGAGTACTGTGTACAGTTTTGGTCTCCTTACTTGAGAAAGGATATACTGGCACTGGAAGGGGTGCAGAGGAGATTCACTATAGAGTCATAGAGTCATACAGGTTTACAGCATAGAAACAGGCCCTTCGGCCCAACTTGTCCATGTTGCCCTTTTTTTAAAAAACCCTAAACTAATCACAATTGCCTGTATTTGGCCCATATCCCTCTATACCCATGTAACTATCTAAATGCTTTTTAAAAGATAAAATTATACCCGCTTCTATTACTACCTCTGGCAACTTGTTCCAGACACTCACCACCCTCTGTGTGAAAGAATTGCCCCTCTGGACACTTTTCTATCTCTCCCCTCTCATCTTAAACCTATGCCCTCTAGTTTTAGACTCCCCTACCTTTGGGAAAAGATATTGACTATCTACCTTGTCTATGCCCCTCATTATTTTATAGACCTCTATAAGGTCACCCCTCAGCCTCCTACGCTCCAGAGAAAAAAGTCCCAGTCTATTCAGCCTCACCTTATAACTCAATCCATCAAGTCCCGGTAGCATCCTAGTAAATCTTTTCTGTACTCTTTCTATAATAGGGTGACCAGAATTGCACACAGTATTCCAAGTGTGGCCTTACCAATGTCTTGTACAACTTCAACAAGTCGTCCCAACTCCTGTATTCAATGTTCTGACCGATGAAACCAAGCATGCTGAATGCCTTCTTCACCACTCTGTCCACCTGTGACTCCACTTTCAAGGAGCTATGAACATGCACTCCCAGATCTGTTTGTTCTGTAACTCTCCCCAACGCCCTACCATTAACTGAGTAAGTCCTGCCCTGGTTCAATCTACCAAAATGCATTACCTTGCATTTGTCTAAATTAAACTCCATCTGCCATTCATCAGCCCACTGGCCCAATTGATCAAGATCCGGTTACAATTGGAGATAACCTTCCTCACTGTCCACCATGCCACCAATCTTGGTGTCATCTGCAAACTTACTAACCATGCCTCCTATATTCTCATCCAAATCATTAATATAAATGGCAAATAACAGCACTGATCCCTGAGGCACACCGCTGGTCACAGGCCTCCAGTTTGAAAAACAACTCTCTACAACAACCCTCTGGCTTCTGTCAAGAAACAAATTTTGTATCCATTTTGTATCCTCACCCTGGATCCTGTGAGATTTAACTTTATGCAACAACCTACCATGCGGTACCTTGTCAAAGGCCTTGCTAAAGTCCATGTAACAACATCAACTGCACTGCCCTCATCTACGTTCTTGGTTACCCCTTCCAAAAAAACTCAATCAAATTTGTGAGACATGATTTTCCACTCACAAAGCCATGCTGTCCCTAATCAGTCCTTGCATCTCTAAATGCCTGTAGATCCTGTCTCTCAAAATGCCTTCCAACAATTTACCCACCACAGATGTGAGGCTAACTGGCCTGTAGTTCCCAGGCTTTTCCCTGCAGCCCTTTGGGTTGATTCTGGAGTTGAGAGGGTTGGCTTATGAGGAGACTGGGTCTATACTCATTGGAATTTAGAAGAATGAGGGGGGATCTTATAGAAACATATAAAATTATGAAGAGAATAGATAAGATCGAAGTAGGGAGGTTGTTTCCACTGGCGGGTGAAACCAGAACTCGGGGGCATAGCCTCAAAATAAAGGAAAACAGATTTAGGACTGATTGAGGAGTAACTTCTTTACCCAAATGGTTGTGAATCTGTGGAATTCCCTGCCCAGTAAAGCAGTTGAGGCTACGTCATTGAATGTTTTTAAGGCAAAGATAGATTTTTGAACAGTAAAGGGACTAAGGGTTATGATGAGTGGGTGGGTAAGTGGAGCTGAGTCCACAAAAAGATCAGCCATGATCTTATTGAATGGTGGGGTGGGCTCGAGGGGCAGATGGCCTACTCCTGCTCCTAGTTCTTATATTCTTATCACCCCTGACCTTGGTGAAGTACTCATTGAGAATCCTGCCTGCATCTTCTGAATCAATCCACAAGTTACCATGTATACCTCTGATGGGCCCTACCTTTTCCTTAGTTATTCTCTTGCATTGCATGAAACATCTTAGAATTTTACTTGCCAATAATTTTTCATATCTTATCCTCTCTTTGCTTCCTAATTTACATTTTTATTTTTACCCCTGTACTTTCTGGACTCCTCTGGACTTACAGTATTAAGTCTTTTGTGACTGCCAGAAGCTTTGACTCCCTTGTCAATCAAGAATGTACCTAACTCAGCCTTAAAAATATTCAATGATCCTCCATGCTCTCTAGGAAAGAGAATTCCACAGACTAACTACTTTCTGAGAGAATAAAAATTCTCCTAACTTCCATCTTAAATGGGAGACACCTTGGCTGGACTTTTCTGGCTGTTCATGCCAGCAGGGTTCTCTGGTGCCGCTGCAGTGAACGGAGGTTTGGCTAAGCGCCAAATTCTCTATCCTTGCGGTGGCGGGGAGTGAACAGCCAGAAAATTCCAGCCCTTATTTTTAAACTATCTCCTAGTTTTAGTCTCACTCACAAAGGGAAGTGTCGGCATCCACCCTGTCATCCATCGAGCCCATCCTAACCAATACACAAAGCAACTGGAGGCAGAAAGTTGTCAGCATATGGCACAACACCATTTTATTTTCCAGGATTTCCTTTCCACCAGGCCTCAATAGCAACCTCCAAAGGCCTGAGAGAATTCAGCCCAATTACACATTGCTGATTTTTCTGTTCCTCTTATCCATTCACATTGAAAGGTTTGCAAGAACAGGTATGATGTTGACTGATATTGATATAATCTGGTATGCATTATGGAGGTTCTGTAGTTAGTTATACAAGTTCACTTGTTACTCAAGGAACCATTCAACATGATCTGCCATCTCCTTTTCCTGCACGGCCCCAAGGATGTTATGTGTGGTCCTCTGCCTGATGGACTTGTGATCAAAAGTGTTTCTTGGCATAAACTTTCACACGAAGGGCATGTATTGCGTGCTGAACTCAGTGGAATGTTCCTCGGTAACTTGGACAGACCCATCCTTTGCAACAATGGGGACAGGTTTGATATGGGCATAACAGGGATGACAGTGCATCTACAGCATGAGACTGAGGTCAAAACCTACCCCATACAATCGCGTTGTTACCGCCATCTGCTAGGATCGGCTGTCGTTTCAAAGACAAATGGACGTCTGCAATCAGTTCAAACTGGCCTCAGGAATCAAAGTAAATTGTGGCAACAACGAGACCATGTACTTTGGGAAATGGACTGGCCCATCATTTGTCATCTTCAGAGTCTGACCAGACTGCCAGAAGGTGCCGCCGATATGGTTTGGATGTACCAAGGTTTATGCAATAAACTGGAAGGATCATGCAGCCAAGGTGAAACAGAAATCTGGCATGTGGAAGCAACGCTGTCTCTCCATGTCAGATTAAAAACCTGGTCATCAGATGTGAAGTACTTATTATGTTGCTCTCTCTGTTTTGCTCTAGTGGTGCAAGTCTGGCTCACACCTGACTTCTGCACAGTGGTGGTCACCCCAACCAACTTCCGCTTTACTTGGAGATTGAAAATGGACTGTGTCTGCAAGGCCATCATTTACAAACCTCTGCATAAAGGGGGAAAAAAGTATACATTATCACTTGTATTAATCTTTCTCTACACCCTAGCTATGACTGTAACACTACATTCTGTACTCTCTCCTTTCCTTCTCTACATGCGGTATGCTTTGTCTGTATAGTGCACAAGAAACAATACCTTTTGCTGTATACTAATACATGACAATAATAAATCGAATCAAATCTCATCAGTTGACCACCTTTGCGACTACATCAAACTGTGCATATACTCTGTACACAAATACTAAATACTGGGGTACTACAGTAAAATACCAATGATTCGATGATACCATCCACTCAAAAATTTGTCAGACCTTTGTGATATCCAGCAGGCCCCATTCTCACTTGAATATATATCACTGTAACCTGATATGCATACATAGGTGTTTTGTTAAAAACAACAAATTCAAATGCCAAATAAAAACAGAGTAAGGCAGCAAATGTGTGAAAAAGTTTACATTCAATTTTTTCACGCCTTACAAGGACTGATCTTGCAAAACCCTGGGGCTCTGCAGTGAAAAATGTTGGGAGTCGGTTCTGGAAAAACTCAGAAATCTTTTTCTGCTAAGTGTGCTGCCTTTGAACGTGCATGATACACTCTACCATGTCATCGTTGCAATCAAACATGTCACCAGTGCAATTAAACATGTCATCAGTGCAATCAAACATGTCATCAGTGCAATCAAATGACATCATTGCAATCAAACATGTCACTAGTACAATCAAACGTGCAATCAAACATGTCACCAGAGCAATCAAACATGTCACCAGTGCAATCAAACATGTCACTTGTGCAATCAAACATGTCACTAGTGCAATCAAACATGTCACTAGTGCAATCAAACATGTCTTCCATGTTTTCATGCGACAGTGCGAGATCCTGAAGAATTTCTATGGAGCTATTTGCTGCATTGGCTAACGCAGGGTTTCCCAATCTTTTCAAGTCGCGGAATTCCTAGTGACCTCCCATGTGCATTGGGGAACTCTAAACATTCTCATAATGTCAATGCCCCTTCTTGTGCTGCAAAATAAGTGCGAACACAGAAATCAAATGTAAACAAGTCTTTTCTAGCTATATCAATGCATATGTTAGGAATTAGGAAGAGGCACATAGTCACAAATACATTCACTAGCTACATGCCCCCTCACGTTAACCCCTGGCCAAGCCACACTCCCATGGCCCCTTAACATTAACCCCAGGAAGTCACACGCACTTTAGGCTCTGATGCCCACTCTGGCTCCCCGCACTGGCGTCTGCTCCAATGTTTGCTCTGGCTCCCCACACCATCACCCATTCTAAGGCCCGCTCTGGCTCCCCGCACCAGCACCTACGCCAATGCCCGCTCTGGCTCCCTGCACCAGCACTCGCTCTAAGGCCCACTCTGGCTCCCTGCACAAGCACTCGCTCCAAGGCTCGCTCTGGTTCCCTGTACAGTGCCTGCTCCAAGGCCAGTTCTGGCTCCCTGCATCACCACCCGCTCGGAGGTCTATTCTGGTTCCCCACTCCAATGCCCACTCCAAGGCCCACTCTGGCTCCCCTCTCCAATGTCCGCTCTGGCTCCCCACACCAGCGCCTGCTCTAGCCCCCACCTTGAGGTCAGCTCTGGTGCTCACTCCAACCTCCTCTCTGAGTCCCCACAGCTCCCCTACCTCCCACTAACCCCCATGTTCCAGGTCGCATGCTCTGAGTTCCATTCTGAGGCCCTCTCTTCCCAATACTGCTCATCCAATCAGAGTCTGGTTTCTCCAGGTGGTGGGTGGTAAAGGACAGCTGGGGATGCCAGTTCTTCTGCACTTCTCTTTCTATTGATTACAAGAGGTTTGTGCAATGAAGTGTGAGATTCCAGAAACTGAGAAGATAATTATTCTTTTCTTGAAACTGCTGGGGATATCTCCCGGAAAAAGGGTCAACTCTGTAATCAGATGATTTGTAGCAACCATCTTAATTTTCCTTTCAGCAGAAAGAGTCCAGTTTACAATAAAAATAGCAATAAGGATAACGTTTTTAAAAATATATACAGGGTTAGGTTTATTTTGCGTGTCACAGGAATCCAACACTGGTCTTCTGCAGGCAAGCAAAAATACTTAATTCAGGTTGGTTGACCTCACTCTGCTCCTCCTCGTTCTTGACATCTTGTGCAGTTGTAACCTGTTTGAACCCAGCATGGTGGAAGTAGTTGGCAATTGTGGCTTACATCATCTTTTTTCCATGCATTCTTCATCATGAACATGACCTCTAGAACAGTTGGGTTGTTTATCGATTGACTCGATAACCTGAGATTTCAGCTGGCATTGGTAGTGGCTTTTCAACTTCCCAATCACCCCATCTCCATTGGCTGGAGCTTAGCTGTGGTGTTGGGAGGCAAGAAGGAGTTGTGGGCAAATGGACCATCTTCACAGGAAAAGTCCAAAAGGGACCGGTCACCAAAGAAAGGCATAAGGATTAAGGAATTAAATCAATGTATGAGGGAATGTGGTTGGACGGGCTGGGTGTACACGACAGAGCCCAAACTGAATAATCCTCCAAGCATGATATGACAGTCAGCGGTCATATTGATACAAGAACCTGTGAGTTGATTTGCACTCAGATTCCTTGTGTAACTATAAGTGTGGGTGAATATGTCCTGAATGTTGTTAATAGGATTCCCAGACATTTGCCTATGAAGGGTGTGGAGATGGCCAGCAGGAGGCAGACTCTGTGTAGCAGGTTTTGCATTGAGTCCACAAGAGTGAGAGGCGTAGCTGAGCAAGCAACCCAAAAAAACACATGCTCATATTGATACCTTACAATGTTCTCCATTTTACTTGGAGAAAGTGGAAGAGACACCCAGACAGTGTAGTTATGAAGCTCCAATAATGTCATCAACCATGGAATTCAAGAGACTTTCAGCATTCAGCTGCATCGGAGACTTGTTAACATTTTGCACTCTGAAAACAGCAAGGTCTTGACAGAAAAATCTTCAAGGCGATCACTAAGTGTCAATGCTACACAAATATCAACACAACACTGGTTGCTGGAAGAATTTAACTGTTGTGAAAGGCTGTCACAGGGAGAAGGTGTATTGTGGAAACCCTGAGCCAAAGAAAAATGAAAAACCTCCTTAGATACAATATATTGAAGCAGCAGGTACAGGTGAAGGAATTCCAAAAGTCTGTTCAAATGAAAGCACTGCATATTGCCAGCCAGCAATCCAGCTTAGAGAAGTTATGCTGAACAGGCAGAATTGAATACAATTCAGACACGATGACAGTGACTCAGATCGAGGAAACTCTATGTACAGAGCATAAGCTCAATCTTGCAGACAAGGAAGTGCAGGCAGAAATTTGAAGTGTTATAGAAACAAATCCCTTTGCTCAGACAAGCACACTGGAATATCAGTAATGGTACCAGCCAATTGGGTGCTACAGGAGTCTACATTGAAAAGGAAGAAGAGCAAGTGAAATGATGAAAAGAGCAGAAAATTCAGAAGGCAGAATTACAATAAGCTGACAAGAAAGTTGAAGAAATAAATGACCAGGCTAAAGCAATTGCAGCAAAAACTGGGTCAAGGTGGAAAGGAGCAGGAAATGGAGAAAAGTGAAGAAATGCCCAAGTCAGCGCTTCTACTGATTGTGAGCTCTTTGCAGCCTTCAGTCTCGCAAAACGATGGCTTGCACCATAGTGGTCAACACTGTTTGAAACATTGGGCAGGTTTCTTCGGCTGTGCGTGCCCCAAGACTGGAAACTCCCACTTGAGCTCAACAAACCTTTAATTTTCTGTCTTGCCCACTACAATTTACACGGCAGGCAAGACAGGAGAATTCCGGCCATTGTCTGCTGTGGTTCAGGATGTGATTCACCTGTACCTGCTGCTTCAATATATTGTATCTAAGGAGGTTCTTCATTTTTCTTTGGCTCAGGGTTTCCACAATACACCTTCTCCCTGTGACAGCCTTTCACAACAAACAGTTAGTCATTTCCCAAAAGTCCTTGGATTCTGCAGCTGTGCCAAATGATTGGAAAACTGCCAATGTGGTACCCTTGTTCAAAATGGGAAGGAGGCAAAATGCAGGAACCTACAGGCCAGTTAGTCTAACTTCAGTTACTGGAAAATATTAGAATCAATAATTAGAGACTAGTAGTGCATTTGGAAACGCATAGGCTGGAATTCTCTGCTGTTGTTCACCTTTGCCAGCAAGAATAGAGAATTTGGCACTCTGCCAAATCTCCATTCACTATAGCGGGACTGGAGAATCCCAGCCACGGGCGGGACTGGAGAATCCCAGCCACGGGCGAGATTGGAGAATTCTGGCCATAATCTGATCAAGCATAGTTTCACGAAGGGGAAATCATGTTTGACAAATATACTAGAGTTCTTTGAGGAGGAATCAGCAGTGTAGATAGAGGAGAACCAGTTGATGTTGCAGATTTGGATTTTCAAAAGGCATTTGATAAGGTGCCACACAAAAGGCTAGTATGCAGGAGAGGAACCCATAGCGTTGGAAGTAATATTCTGGCATCGATAAGAGATTTGGCTAAAAGGAAACAATGAGTAGTGATAAGGGGGTCTTTTTCAGGTTGGAGAGCAGTAACCAGTGGAGTGCCACAGGGATCAATGTTGGGGCAGCAACTCTTCACAATATTTATTAGTAATTTGGAGGAAGGAATAGAATGTACTGTGGCCAACTTTATGGATGATACAAAGGTGGGAATGAAGACAGGTTGAAGGAGGATATAAGTAGTTTGCAGAGAGATATTGACATGTTAAGTGAGTGGGGCAGAAAACTGGCAAATGAAATTCAGTGTGGGAAAATGTGAGATTGTTCATTTTGGAAGAAAAATGAGAAGGCAGATTATTATTAAATGGAGACTGCAGAAAGCAGTAGCATAAAGGGACTTGGGGGTCTTCGTTCATGAAACCCAAAAAGCTGGCATACAGGCGCAGAAGGTAATAAGAAAGGTAAATTAAATGCTATTTCAAGGGGGCTAGAGTATAAAAGAGGAGTTGTTGCAACAAGGTCATAGTGAGGCCACATTTAGAATACTTTGCAGTTATGGTCCCCATATTTAAAGAAAGATATATTATCATTGAGGCAGTGCAGAGATTTACTAGGGTGATCCCGGGTATGGAGGGACTGCCATATGAGGAAAGATTAAACAGGTAAGGTTTCTATTCCTTGGGAGCTCAGAAGAATGAGAGGTGATATGATTGAAACGTAGAAGATTCTTAAGGGGTTAAGATAGGGTAAATGTTGGGAGGATGTTTCCACTCATGGGAGAGTGTAGGACCAAAGGACATATTCACAGAATAGGGGGGTGCTCATTTAAGGTGGATTTGAGGATGAATTTGTTCTGTACAAGTGATGTATCTTTGGAATTCTATCCCCCAGGAAGCTGCGGAGGCCGAGTCCTTGAACATTTTCAAGACTAGGTTTTTAATCAGTAGGGGAATTAAGTATTACGAAGAAAAGTCATGATCTTATTAAATCGCGGAACAGGCTTAAAGGGCTGAATGGCCTACTCCTGTTCCTTGTAGTCTTCAAGGGAATCCTACAATAATCCCTGATATATGACTATACTTATTGAAACTGCCCTTTCAGAGAAAAAACACCATCTTCACCAGGACCATAACAACAGTTGTTCCTACGACGAACCAAACACATGAACTATAAACTGTTCTCTTGTTTACAACTTCTTAAAGTGCACTATTATTTTGAACTCGATCTTTCTCATGTGCTTGAGTGATGTAGCAGTTAGATTTTTGGGGTGAGCATGTGATTAAATAATCCTCTTAATTTAAACCCATGATGTTAAAAAACATCTTCCTTTTCAAAACGTTCACAAATGGAGATTATGAACAGTAAGGGAAAAAGATACAAGGGTTTCAGTTCTCTGCTGACCCTGTCTCTAACATTTCATGGTGTAGGTGAAGGTAAGAGAAAAATCAGTAAGTCCTTTTCTCATCGGGCTGAATTTTCCTATGCCTAGGGTTGAGACGGGGTTAGCAGGCAAATTCTGAAAAATGTGTTGGGCCTGTTTACCAACAAAATCCTGCTTCTGATTTTGCGTTGGTTGAGATGGGCCTGATGTTCACAACCCACTTGGTCTCAGCATGTTGCCAATTAAAATTGTTGAGTGACTATTGGCAACTTTCACATGGCATGGCAACTTTGCCAGCATTGTTGCCTGGCGGTCCTGCCATGTCAGACCCTTGACAAGTACAAGGAGGCAGCTTTACAACAGGAGACCAAAGCTGCTTTTGAACTGAAGGATTTTTACTGGTCACCAGTAGAAAATGGAAAAGCTGCTGTCTTCCCATGTTAAAGTCCAACAGGTTTATTTTGTAGCAAATGCCATTAGCTTTCGGAGTGCTGCCCCTTCGTCAGATGGAGTGGATATCTGCTCTCAAACAGGAAGGGGCTTGGAGCTCCGAAAGCTTGTGTGGCTTTTGCTACCAAATAAACCTGTTGGACTTTAACCTGGTGTTGTTAAACTTCTTACTGTGTTTACCCCAGTCCAACGCCAGCATCTCCACATCTCAAACAGGGCATACAGAGACACAAAATCAAATTACAGAATATTATTCTGGAATAGATGTGGAATAGTATTCTGTAACTTGATTTTGTGTCTCTGTATGCCCTGTTTGAGAGCAGATATCCACTCCATCTGACGAAGGGGCAGCGCTCCGAAAGCTAATGGCATTTGCTACCAAATAAACCTGTTGGACTTTAACCTGGTGTTGTTAAAACTCTTACTGTGTTTACCCCAGTCCAACGCCGGCATCTCCACATCATGTCTTCCCATGTTACAGCCTTGCTATTGAACATGGGATTTGTGGAGAGGGATCTTTCTGATCACAGTGGACTTTAAAAGGTCTCAGCTAGGGTGGCACAGTGGTTAGCACTGCTGCCTCACAAGCACCAGGGACCCAGGTTTGATTGCCAGCTTGGGTCACTATCTATGTGGAGTCTGCTCTGGTTTCCTCCCACAATCCGAAAGATATGTTGGTTTAGATGCATCAGCTATGCTAAATTCTCCCTCCGTGTACCCGAGCAGGTGCCAGAATGTGGTGACTAGGGGATTTTCACAGTAACTTTATTGCAGTGTTAATGTAAGCCTACGTGTGACAATAATAAATAAACTTAAACTGTCCCATTATTGATGGCAGCTCCAGTATTTCTTGTGCTCGGGCCTCAGCCGTGCCCCCCACTGATCATCAGCTTCCCTTGTTAGTGTACTATGCTGTCTGCAACAAAGGCCTCCACAAGCCCTCCACCACCCCTTACTGTACAGCAAGGTGGAGGCAACCTATGAATCATTGAAAATTGTAGTTCCCAATTGCAGAAATGTAGCTCTTTTCCTTCACCTATCCCCAGCTGTCGATGTTAATCAACAACCAGTAATTTGAGAGCATAGAGTGGGAAATTCAGAACTGAAATGTCTCTGGTTCTCATCATTTAAATAGTTCGCTGGGACTTGAGGATTGATAATAGAAACGAACAGAAAGCGAGGGATTTTGAGGGAAAAAATTGTGACAAAAGAATTTAAACTGTGGCAGGGGAATAGAGAAGACTCTTAACCCGGAATGCGACTGTCTACCCGGAGCGGGTGAGATGTGGACAATGGAAATGTCTGTTGACCTCGGGTGAGGTCATAAAATCCCACCCAGTATTACTTACCCCAATTATGCACGGATATTAGAGCAGACTCTAGATTACTTACCCTAATCATGCACTGATATTACACCAAAGCCATGTTTGCTCAAAGTGTACCAAGAATGCCTATGTTCATGCTTCTGTTTCACGGTGCCTTGGACACAGTTGCAAAACATAGTGCACTAGTGAATTGCAGAAGTCACATCACAATCAGATCTGATCTGGATTCAAGAATTCCACACAATCCACTTCGCAGCCTTTAATAGTTATTCCTAACTTGTCTTCCGATAGGCCTTTGATTTTCAGTGGTGTTGATTAAAATTTCCTGAGAACAGGAGCATGTAGTGGCTTTTTAAAATCTTTTTATTTTAAAAAAATTCAAATTGGATTCAATTCATGGTCCCCACGAGAGGGACAAACAAGATCAAAGCTGACAAGACAAGGCACTGTACCCTGTTTTGGGCTTGATCTGACATTTCATCTTAGCCAAAAGGCCAAGATAGCGTCGAAAAATTGCTTTGGGACGCCTCGGCTAAACCTCACCAGCTACCCTGATCATTGACTCTACCCTAGCCTGGGAGATCAACCTGTCTGATCTGACTCTCCCCTGCAGGTAAGTATATACTGGCTTTTTAAAAATTCTTGTACTCCATCCTTAAAGTTACAAAGCCAATGCTCAGAATGGACCAGGCAAATCCAAATCCATTTCTTGCTTGATCCAAAAACCAAATTCAAAATCCAATTGAATCCAATTTAAGGTCCCCTCGTGAGTGACAAACAAGATCCAAGCTGACAAGATGAGGCAGCGCACCCCACCTTGGGCTTCATCTGACACTTGATCTTAGCCAAAAGGTAAGAATATACTGGCTTTTTGCAAGGCAAGAATTGTTACATCAAAGATGCATGAAAGTTCGGAAAGAAATACAGCAGCCTCATATTGCTGAGTCACTCCAAGTTCAGTGTTAGACACTTTTATTTAGCTTGAATGGAAGCTACAGAATATTGCTTGCAAGTGATGCATTTAATATTTATACATCATGATTTCCCTAAAGTCAATAGTTGCTATTAGTACAGTATGCTGAAAGTATTATTAAACAGTGTTAACCAGATGCAAATTATTCTGCTGCAATGAAGAAATTCAGTTGCTTGATTGATTGCACGTCATCCTGGTCATAGAAATTTCTTCTTCCCAAGGGATTGAATGAACCACAAAGTGGCAAAGTTTTTTCTGAAAAATGAAAAGAAGAGTTGTAAATTAGATTGCCTTTCCAGGATTTATTCTCTTGTTACTTCTCTCATGGAATCCCTACAGTGCAGAAGGTGGCCATTCGGCCCATCAAGCCTGCACCGACAACAATCCCACCCAGGCCCTATCCCTGCAACCCCACATGTTTACCCTGCTAATTCCCTGACACTAAGGGGTACTTTAGCATGGCCAATCTTAAACTAGATCACATGTCTCCTCCAACAAGGGTAGCTTAAACCTGGAAGAAACTCAGTTTCCAATGATGTCTGAGAATAGAAATAGTTTTAATCAATTGGAGAAAATTGATCCAAATGTTTAAAATATTCAATGAATCATGGAAACAAAACATTTTTGTTTGCCATAGCCCCAAGTATTTTATGATGACATAGTGCTTGCTCAAGACATATATTCCTGCACAACATCAGAAGTTACTCAAGAATCCATCCTTACAGTATGTGGTCATTTAGCCGGAAGGAATGACACCTATAGATGTTTCCATCTAATTAGAAATTAAAGCTTTGCAAGTATCACTTTAATTTTCATCTTATTTAGTTCCCATCACTTTAGACAAGGGAATAATCTGTGAATTCAATCCTCTCCTGTCCTGTCTAATCCTATTAGCACACAAGTCATGAAGGAGCTAGATATGTTCAAACTAGAACTAGCTTCTAGAAAAATTATAGAACAACCTTCATAAATATCAAAGTTATATTTTGCCTCATAGTAATGTTCACAAGACTTTATTCCCATGCTGGTGACAGCACAAATTTCCCTTTCTATTTCCTATTTCCTTCCACATACCATCCGCAAGGAACTTGTGCACTCATTAGGCCCATACCTTATACAACAAGTGGCTAGGTTGCTCCCAACTAATGAACTGGAGGAGCACAAAAGATTCTGCTGCAAGTGACAAGGCTACTTGCTTTTCTTCAGGGAAAAGCTGCTTAGAACAGGTGTTACAAACCCAGTTGAGGATTGAGAAAAGCCTCCATACATTGTGCTCCAAAGCAAGCGTGCAGGTTGCCACTCCAAGACAAGTTCATTTTGATTTTAAAATTCCAAATCGTATAAAAAAAATATTTGACCAATGAAGCACTAGAATTGACACAAAGAAAACTTTATAGAAAAGATTGGACACTTAAAGGTAATTTTGCATTCCATTATTGTAAAGACAAAATGTGAAATTACCTGTGGAGTTTCATGCAATTCACAGGATTCCAAATTATCAACGCTTTCCTTTCTGCATCGAGTTCTCCCCACTTCAACCTGAAGAATGTAATTTATCCCAGCAACAAGCTAAAAGGAAGAAAGCGATATTTAAAAAAAAATCAAATCCAGATTAGTAAAAGTCTGAAGGTTTGAACTAAAACATAAGAATGATTTTCTGCAAGTGTAAATATAGTTCACTCCCAAAAATTCATTTCTGCACAAAATGTAATCTCCAGTCATCCAAATTAAGTATGCCACACGGACAAGAATTTTATGCCAGAAATTCCAATTTTCACAATTTCAACAAAATAACCATTAATCTTTCAACTGTTGGCTTGCCATTCACTACGTAACCTCATTTCCAGGCAATCCCACTGATGGACGTAGAAAGTGAAATTGAAAAGCTTTTTTAATTCATTTGTGGTACATGGATGTCGCTGGCTGGCCAGCATTTGTTGCCCATGAACTAAGTGGCTTGCTCGACCATTTCAGAGGGCAGTTGAGGGTCACATTGCGCATGCAAGGCCAGATTTCCTTTCCTAAAAAAGGACATTAGTGAACCAGATGGGTTTTTTCCAAACAATTGTTTCATGGTTGTCAGTAGATTCTTAATTCCAGGTACATTTATTGAATTCAAATTCCACCAACTGCCGTGGCAGGATTTGAATCTGGGTCCACAGAACATTAGCTGAGTTTCTGGATTAATAGTCTAGCGAAAGTACCACTAGGCCATCACCTTCCCTCCATTGCTGTCCAAAACAATTTGTAGTCAGTGATTTAACATACATTTGTGGTACAGTTTTCAGTGGCAAATCAAAGTTTCATTTGTGACCAGAGAACAGTCTATTACTTCAAAGTATTGGGTGTAATTTTCTCAAAAAATTCTAAGTGTCGAACGGGTGAGAAAACAGTAGGTTTTCTTGGCGTCTTTTACAGCGAGGTAAATAATGGGAATTTATGTCATGTAATTCTTGCCAGTGGGGAATGGGGGTGGAGCCTCAGCCAGCTGATGAGCTCTAGGGACATCACTGCATAGCCACCCCAATCTCTGTATGTACACAGTATACCAGGAGATCTGTCACTCCTCCCTCTCTCTCCTCCTCCCCCCCCCCCACACACAAACCTGGCTATACCCCAAGACCCTGCCCCCTCAGGCTGCATACCCTTGCCACTGCCAGAATGCCTGGTGGGCACTGCCCAGCTCTGCCCACCCAGGGGCTTCAATGGCCTCTGGTCCCACTGGCAACACCATCACGTCTGGTCCCCATTGGTGGGGTCCATCTGTGATTCTCACCAGTAAGGACCTCAAACAGGGCTAAGGTAAGTGAGCCTGGACAATAGTGTCTGGGGCTCACATGACGAGCTGGTAAGATCGCATCTAATGAGTTTAAGTTTTACCATTGCACCTGCTGTGCTCCCAGTGTCTTCGTAGATCCAATCCACCCAGTCCCAAGAAAAACTCAATTTTAAAATCCTAATCCTTGCTTTCAAGTTCATTCATGGCCTCCTCCTTCCTTTCTTTTAATCGCCTCCAACCTGTCTGAGATTTCAATTCCAGCCCCTTGAGCATTCCCAATGTTAATCATCTCACATTGACAACTGTGCCTTCAGCCATTTGGCCTCTAAACCCTGAAATTCCCTCCCTAAATTTTTCCCCCCACCTATCTCCTCCTAAAATCAACTCAAGAACAGCTTCTTCCCTGCTGCGATCAGATTTTTGAATGGACCTATCTTGCATTAAGTTGATCTTTCTCTACACCCTAGCTATGACTGTAACACTACATTCTGCACTCCCTTGTTTCTTTCTCCATGAATGGTATGCTTTGTCCGTATAGCACACAAGAAACAATACTTTTCACTGTACACTAATACATGTCACAATAATAAATCAAATCAAATAAAGACCCTACAGGCACAAGCTTACTGGTCCGCTGCGCTGGTCGATTGGTGTGGCGAGCCAGAAAAAGGCCGAGACACCAAACCATTTGGCACCAAACACCATCTTTCCAGCCCCATTTTGCCAGCAGGTTCAGCTTCATGCCCAGAAAGGGCACAAAGCCAATTTGAATATTGTCATGCAGCAAAGCCTGCATGTTCAATTCCAGCCTCTCGCTGACGACTCATGATCCTCATCGACAGGGACCAGGTGCCATGACTACACTGGGGGGGGCAGGGAAATCTGAGGCCATTAAAGCTCCCAGGTAGTTGAGGGCATAGTGGGGCAGTGCCAAGGAGGGGAGCTCTGCAGGGGCACATAGGCCAGGTTGGGGGAGCTCTGCAGGGGTGGGGAGCTCAGCAGGAGGGTTCTGATGCCAAAGGCCCATGTTGCCATGGGGAGGGGGGTGGGGGTTTACACTGCCACCAATGATTGGGGCAAGGCATGGCAGGTGGTCTCCCATCACCCAGTGCACTTGGAGATCCAGACACCTGCACATTGGCACCTAAGTGCTCTGCAGCTAACTTCCTTGCATGCTTCAGCTCCCCCCCCCCCCCCCTTTCTGGCACGAAACTCACAACAGCCAAAAAATTGATAGCATGTGCAAAGATTACAGTGCCAAGCTCACCCAAAAAAAAGTGACTTTTTTTTTGCTAGGATTGCATCCTACATCTTTGACCAGGTTTGTATGGCAATCTGTCCTGATAGCTCCTCCTGTGACTCCCTACCAAGGATGTCTTCATTAATAACACTCTCAATATCCAACTTGAGATATGTTGCTCCCTTATAGGGTTTTGCTATCTCCTTTTCAGTCCTGGTGGACATTAACCCGAAGACAGCATCCTTCCCCCTTCCCCACTTACTGGCAGGGTGTCAAACTTCCCCATAGTTTGAACCCAGATTCTCCTCCTCATGACGCCTTCCCCCAAACTCTTCCCTTTAAACCCGGCCTCTTCTCCACCGGAGAAGTTGAACACTCCCCTCGCCCTTTACCTGCTGCTGAGCAGACACGATCCTCAGCACCTTATTGGTGTACATGTCGTTGGACAGCTTGTTGTACTCGCTGATGGCGAAGTGCGCGACTTTCTGCACCTCGGGGCTGTCGGGGGACACGGGCTGGGGGGCGCCCAGCAAACTCGAACAAGCGGCCAGAGAGGCCAGCAACACAACAAGCACCGCTCCCCGCACCGCCATCAGCATCGCCATTTTGCACCTTCTCCTCAACAACCTCCGACTGTCAGGCGGCTGCTCGTCACTAGCGCCTTTATTGGAGAGCAGCCGCTGGGCCAGGCTCCGGACATCACGCAGGCCTCCCTCAGCCAACCCGGAGAGCGGGAAGGCGGCCCCGAGTCTGACTAACGCTGCAGGGCCAATGGTGGGCGAGGCCCTCACAACAGAAACGCCCCCCCCCCCCCCAGTTATGCCCTCTTTTTAGGTCAAACCAAATAAACAAACTCAGATTAAGGCCCCCCAGTTATGCAAGAAGGACAGTTTACAAGATTCAACTCGGATAAGGGCACCAGTGATTTGATTTATTATGTCAAATGTACAGAGATACAGTGAAAATTATTGTTTTGCATGCTATCCATACAAATTAAACCAAATAAAGCTCACAAAGAATTGCCATAGTCCGGTGCCATCTTGAACATTTGAAACATGGGTGTGGTCAGTGCAGACCAGTAATACATCCCCTTTTTGCTCCACTCCCTATGTTGTGGGGACTGGCTGCAAGTAATTTAGGACCTCGTGTTGGGGTCAGGTTTTTTTAATTAAAGGAACAGGACCAATGTTTATTTTATTAGTGTCACAAGTAGGCTTACATTAACACTGCAATGAAGTTACGGTGAAAATCCCTTAGTTGCCACACTCCGGCGCTTGTTTGGGTACACTGAGGCAGAATTTAGCAAGGCCAGTGCACCGAACCAGCACTTCTCTCCAACTGTGGGAAGAAACCGGCACACTTGAAGGAAACCCATGCAGACACGGGGAGAACGTGCAGATTCCACACAGTCACCCAAGCCGGGAATTTAAACTGGGTCCCTGGCACTGTGAGGCAGCAGTGCTAACCACTGTGCCACCATGCCGCCCAACAGGCCTTCCAAAAGTACTGTCACCATGCCGAGAAAATAACAGCTCATAGAACAAGGATGCAATTTGAAAGAAGGAACAGAGGGATTTAGAACAAGAAAAGTATAGCATAGAAAGAGGCCCTTCAGCCCACCAAGCCTGAGCCGATACATGACGCCTTTCTAAACAAAAGACGTTTTGCCTCTACTTGGTCCGTACCCCTCTATTCATGTATCTTTCAAGATACCTTTTAAATGTTGCTATTAAATAACTGCTTCTACCACTACCTCTGGCAGCGCATTCCTGGCACTTTATAAGTTTATTTATTTATTAGTCACAAGTAGATTTGCATTAATACTGCAATGAAGCTACTGTGAAAATTCCCTAGTCGCCACACTCCGGCGCCTGTTTGGGTACACTGAGGGAGAATTTAGCATGGCCAATGCACCGAACCAGCACTTCTTTCGAACTGTGGGACGAAACCGGAGTACCCAGAGGAAACTCACGCAGGCACGGGGAGAATGTGCAGACTCCGCGCAGACAGTGACCCAAGCCGGGAATCGAACCCGGGTCCCTGGCGCTGTGAGGTAGCAGTGCTAACCACTATGTCACCGTGCCGCCCATTCTTACCACCCTTACCGCCCTCTGTGTAAAAAAACTTGCCTTTCAGATCTCCTTTAAACTTTTCCCCTTTTATCTTAGACCTATGTGCCCTGGAACAAAATTTCTACCCTGGGAAAAAGACTCCAACTATCCATTCTATCCATGCTTCTCATAATTTTGTAAACTTCCATCAGGTCGTCCCTCAACTTCTGACATTCAAATGAAAACAAACCAAGTTTGTCCAATCTCTTCTCATAGCTAATACCCTCCAAATCAGGCAACATCCTGGTAAACCTTTTCTGTACCCTCTCCAAAGCCTCCACATCCTTCTGATAGTGTGTCAATCAGAACTGTATACAGTATTCCAAATGTGGCCGAACTAAAGTTCTATACAGTTGCAACAAGACTTGCCAATTTTTATACTCTGTGCCCTGACCAATGCCATACGCCTTCCTGACCACCTTATCCACTTGTGTTGCCACTTTCGGGGAACTGTGGACTTGTACGCCTAGATCCCTTTGTAAATGCTTTTAAGGGTCCTGCCATTTACAGTATACTTCCTTCCTGCATTAGACCACCCAAAATGCATTACCTTGCATTTGTCCGGTTTAAGTTCCGCCTGCCATTTCTTTGTCCAAATTTCCAGCCTATTTATACCCTGCTGTATTCTCTGGCAATCCTCCTCGCTATCTGCAGCTCCCCAAGTCTTTGTCATCCGCAAACTTAATAATCAGACTACCTACATTTTCCTCCAAACCATTCATATATATTACAAATAACAGGGGTCCCGGCACTGATCTCTGCGGAACACCACTGATCACTGATTTATGGGGTATTTGTGCACAGATCATTGAAGGTGGCAGGGCAGGTTGAGAGAGTGGCTTACATTAAAGAATCTTGGAATTGATAATGGAGCATAGAGTACAAAAGCAAGGAAGTCATAATGAACCGGCATAAAACCCTTGTTCGACCTCATTGTATCCAATTCTGGCCACTAGACTTTTGAAATAAATATACTTTATTGGTAAAATATCTGAAAGAACATTACAAACATGTCAAAATGGCCATCACTCCAGTGCAATAATCTTTGGGTTTTCTGCATAGACCATATTGCACGTTGAGGTGATTCAACACTGTCAAAGAAACAATACAGACACTTCCAAGTGGTCATTATAAATGGTGCAAAGCTATTTAAGTTGTCTATGCAGATCAAGTTGCACTCTGAGATGCTTCAATGCAATTGTTCTATATGTAATATTCACTGTGTACATTCAATCTGAGTCATAAAGTTCAAAGGGGTTCTGTATAATTCCACTTCCCTCAGTTCACTGTGGCCAAAAGTCTTAAGACAGCGGTGACTTTCCCCATTGCGCCTCTGCAGTGACTGCCTCAAGCTATAAGGCATCCTTCAGCACCTAGACCCGGACCTTGGGATGTGCCAGTCTGCAACACTCGGTCGTGGACAACTCCTTGCACTGGAAGCCGAACATAATTCAGGCAGACCAAAGAGCATCTTTCACCAGATGATCCTCCAGCAACGGATGTTTGTCTCGATGTGGGTCCCTGGAAACAGCTCGTAGAGCAATGGGTTGTGCGTCTTGGAGCTGCTTGGGATGAACCTAGGCAAAAACGATTTCATCTATCGCCAGACCTTTTTTGCAAAGGCACACTCCAAAAGGAGGTGGGCAATAGTCTCTTCCCCACCACAGTCACCTGAAGGACAATGAGCGGATGGTTGAGACTCCGGGCGTGTAGGAAGAATCTGATGGGGGAGGCCCTTTCTGCCACCAGCCAAGTTATATCTTGGTGCTTGTTTGAAAGTTATGGTGATGAGGTATTCTACCAAATGACTGACAGTCTGCTCAGGGAACCATCCAACAGGATCCACCATCTCCTTTTCCTGTTGGACCTCCAGGACATTATATGCAGACCACTGCCTGATGGATTTGTGGTCAAAGGTGTTTGTTTATCTGTATAAATTTTTCCATGAGGGACAGGTAGTAGGACATGGTCCAACTACTTAGGGGGTGGCATGGTGGCACAGTAATTAGCACTGCTACCCCACAGCACCAAGGACCTGGGTTCAATTCCAGCCTTGAGTGACTATCTTTGTGGAGTTTGCACGTTCTCTCCATGTCTGTGGGGCTTTCCTTCAGCTGCTTTGGTTACCTCTCATAGACCAAAGATGTGCAGGTTAGGTGGATTAGCCATGGTAAATGCACAGGGTGAGGGTATTGGGAGGTGGGCCTGTGTAACCTGCTATTTCAGAGAGTCAGTACAGATTCAATGGGCCGAATGGCCTGCTTCTGCACTGTAGGGATTCTGTGGTTCCATGGTACTTGGAGCATTCTGTAATGTAGCCAGAGTCACCCTTTGCTACACTGGGGATGGGTAGAATCTCAGTACATAGTGATACTTGATGTTTGCGTACCAAGGATCAAGCACAGTCACATACAAATGTGGCCATCAGGATTAGGGTGATGTTGAGCACATTTCTCCCCCATTATCTCAAGGTTTATACATCACATCCCTGTGAACATGGTCCATTTTTAACTTCCAAATGAGGTGGAAAATGGCTTGGGTGAATGTCGTAGCAAGGCAGTGAGGAATGGGCCAGACCTGCGCCAAGTACAGTAACACCGAGAGTGCCTCACCTCTGATGACCAGATTCTTAGAGGGAGTGTTGCTTCCATATGCCCAGTTTTTGTTTCATTAACTCACTCCTTCCAGTTTCTAACACATGCTCCAGCCCCTCCGAACCATAACCCCAGTACCTTCAAGTCATCGGAACTGATGGTGAAAGGGTCAAGGGATTGGTCAGCCCATTTCCCAAAGACATTGTCTCGCTCTTGCAATGATTTACCTCGGCACCAGAGGCCAGTTCAAACTGGTCACAGATATTGCTCAGCCTGTGCACAAACAGCGGATTTGACCAGAAGACGGTGATACTGCCCATGTACAGGGAGGCTTTGACTTGAGTGCCTCCAGGGATTTTCACTCCTGTTATACATGAATCCTTCCTGATGAACTCAGCGAAGGGTTCTACACAACGCACGAACAGGACAGGAAAGAGAGGGCAGGCCTACCTAATTCCAGATTTAATTGGAAAGCTTTCTGATTCCCACCCGATTGAAATTGTGCTACTAATGTTTTTGTAGAGCAGTTTGGATCCAATTGCAGATTTCCTCCTCAAACCCCATTTTGGAGAGCACATCCATCATGAAGGTGTGCAATATTCTGTCAAAGGCCTCCTCCTGGTTCAGGCTGATGAGACAAGTACCCACACCCCTGTCCCGCACGTAGTTAATCATGTCTCTGAGAAGCACAAAGCTATCAGAGATCTTTCTGCCAGGTACAGAGCAGGTCTGGTCAGGGTGGATCATCATCTCCAGAGCAGACCTGACCCGATTGACGATGACCTTGGATAGAATTTTGTAGTCCACATTCAACAGTGAAATATGTCGCCAATTTCTAATTTCTTCCCTTTTCCACCTTCTGCTTGTAGATGAGGGTAATGATGCCTTTCCTCATAGATCTTGACATGCTCCCTTCCAGAAGCATACTCTCGTATACTTCCAGTAGGTCAGGGCCAGTCCAGTCCCACAGAGCCAAATACAACTCAGCCGGTAAGCCATCGCTTCTGGGAGTTTTACTTTTCTTAAAGGACTTGAGGACTTTAATCAACTCATCCAGAGTTAGCAGTTTGTCCACACTGTCCCAATCATTGTCCTCTTAAGACCTCTGTGATAGAGGACAGGAAAGACTGTTATCTGTGGTCTTCATGTCTTACAGTCTGTCATAAAAGGATTTGCTGATCCTCAAAATGTCGGACTGCGATGAATTTACTGAATTGTCTTCTACCTTCAGGCTGCTAATCACAGAGCTCTCTCTCTGCACCTTTTGGAAGAGCAAATGTGAGCACATCACATCTTGCTTCTTGGAGCAGACTCTGGACTGGAAAATGATCTTGGAAGCCTCTGTGATGAAGCGCAGGGCTTGTTGGCTCTTAACCTCCTGGAGATACTATCTGACATTCACCCCATCGCCTGCAGGCGGAGCAAATTTTGCATGCTTTTCCAACCACATCAATGATGCAGTTGAAGTCACCGCCCAGAATGAGCAGCCTGGAAGTGGCTAGCAGCAATGCAAGTTGTTGAAGGACTGTCAGTGGCTCGCCATTCTGGGATGGGGCATATGCGCTAATTAACCAGATTTATTTCAATGATATATCCATTTCCATCAGGCTGAGTATATTTTACCCCAGTTCCTTCCGCGACCGCTGGGCACCGCAGGGGCTGGGGTGTATTATCGACCCTGATAATCACTTTTTGGTTTGACGTTTTAAGTTTCCTTTCGACTTTGTCTTTGGTTCGGGCTGTTCCCCCTTCCTTTTGGGGAGCTGCCCCTTTTAATTTGTCCCTAAGTTAATTTGAGTTCGTTTATTTGGTTGGTGTTGAAAGACATACCCCAGTTATCTTGTGGTAGAAGATACCTAAGATTTGAAACAAACTGGTGAACATTGGGAACTTATATTCACCAGACTTTGAACATGGCCCAGCAGACTGAGAGACTGTCTTGGTGCACTCACGTGTCCTGTTCCAGGTCGTTCTCCAACCTGCTCACCCTTTGTACCAATCACACAGATGATCAACAGAGTTGAAAAATATAACCAGAAAGTTCAGCATTTACACTCCACTTTATGTCAACAGTGATTCCAGAAAAGATTACAAGTCACAAATGAATTCTTCATGGTCATACCAGGAGTGTCAATACACCCTATAGCGAGAGGAAGTCTATATCTGGTTTTGTTTCGCAATTTTTGCCAATAAAGTACTTTATTGTGAAAATGTTTATTGAGCAGCAATTTTAATGAGAGGGAATTGTGGCTTACCTGGGAATTTTTGTGTTTTTGTAACGATAGTTGTAGTAATAGAATTGTGAAATTTGGGGACCCTGACTAGCTTTGACTGATCTATGTGCCCATTTTTATGTTGTTTTGTAATACATGGCAGTTTCACACAGCAGTTGTGAATATTAAGAAATAAAAGATGTTGGGAAATGAAATATATTGGGAAATAAAACTTGAAGAAAGCGACTGGCTGTCATATGAAAACTTCACTAGGCAATTTTGGAACAAGATTGGGTCATTTAACCTCTCAACTTGTTCCATCATTTAACTTGATCATGGCTGACTTATATCTTAAATCCATTGTTAGGGACCAGATCAGAACCTCCAAGGTATGTTGTGAAGTTAGCCTAGACCCTAACTTTATTTGATTTTGGCAGTATAGTGAGCATAAGGGTTTTTTCCTCCAGTTCTGATTCGATTGACCCACTTGTTAGCACTGCTGCGTCACAGCACCAGGGACCCGGGTTCGATTCCCGGCTTGGGTCACTGTCTGTGTGGAGTTTACACGTTCTCCCCATGTCTGCGCGGGTTTCTTCCGGGTGCTCCAGTTTCCTCCCACGTTCTGAAAGACATGCTGGTTAGGTGCATTGACCCCGAACAGGCGCCAGACTGTGGCGACTAAGGGAATTTCACAGTAACTTCATTGCAGTGTTAATGTAAGTCTTACTTGTGACTAACAAATAAACTTTAACTTTCAGAAGCCTTTATTAAAACAAACTTTATTTAAGAACACAGTTAGAATATAGCAAAAAGAATGAGCATACCTGCTACCAATTGAAATACTTAAACATGACAAGGTATAATTTTTAACAGTTATCCATCTCTATTGTTCCAATTTAAGCAAAAACAGATATACCCACGTGGATGCTAGATTCCCAGTCTTTTAACCCTCTGGACAGATACAGGAAGGCACCTGCCTTCTGACTCCTATAGAGCAATTTCCAGAGAAGGATATATCCTCAAACAGCAGAGCCTCAGAGAAATAAGCCCTAGTCTCTGGTAGATTCCAGTCTCCAGACTTCAGAGTGAATCAGAGCTACTCCTTCTTTCTAAAGCTCCCGAAAAAGCAACTGACTTGATTTCTCTGTGTAAGCCTAGTCCCGCCCAGTCTTATGACCTTACCTGTCAATCAAACTAATCAAGCCCTACTCTGCAAACCCCCGGGGAAACACTAAAAATAACAACACTGCATTATCCCAGATTAAAACAAACTTTTTAGCAATTAAGATCAATGATGCTGCTGCAGTAACAAAAGGACTGCCAGATGCAGACAAAACAACATCGATAACAAAACAAACTGCTAAAGCAGATCCGGCTCAAGAACATAGGAACATATGAATTAGGAGTGAGAGTAGGCAATTCAGCCCTTTGAGCCTGCTCCACCATTTTATATGATCATGGCTGATCTCCATCTCATCCTAACTCCATTTCGCTGCATTTTCCCCATAGCCCTTTATCCCGCTTTTGATCTATCTCTTTCTTGAATCCATTGATTGATTCTGCATCCACTGCACTCTGGGGCAGTGAGTTCCATAGATTCACAACCCTCTATGAGAAGAAGCTTCTCCTTATCTCTGTCTTGAACCTCCTCCCCCCTTACTCTACAACTATGACCTCTTGTCCTAGATTGTTCTAGAAGGGGGAACATTTGGTTAACATTTACTTTATCAATCCTGATGAGTATTTTATATACCCCAATCAAATCTCCCCTCATTCTTCTGTATTTCAGCGAGTACAAGTCCAAGTTACTCAACTGCTCCTCACACCACAGCCCCTTCAAACCTGGAATCAATGGAGTGAACCTCTTCTGAACTGCCTCCTGTACCACCACATCCTTTCTCTAAGAAGGTGACCAAAACTGAACACTCTTTTCCAAGTGTGGTCTCACCATTGCCTTATACAATTGTAACAATAGTTCGCTACTTTTATATTCTAGACCATTTGCAATAAATGCCAAGATTCCATTTGCCTTCCTCATAACATTCTGCACCTGCATACCCACTTTCTGAGACTCATGCACATGGACACCCAGATCCCTCTGCACAGATGCCTTTTGAATCTGTCTCCCATTTAAATAGGAATTTGCCCTTTTATTTTTCTGGCCAAAATGGATAACCTTGCATTATCCACATTAAACTCCATCTGCCAGATTCTGGCCCATTCCCCTAACCTGTCAATATCTAGTTGTAAACTTTTTATCTCCCCTCCACAGCCTGCTTTCCCACCTATTTTTGTGTCATCAGCAAATTTTGCTATGTTACACTCTGTCCCCACTTGTAGATCACTGATATAGATTGTAAATAGTTGTGGTCCGAGAACTGAACCCTGCAGGACCCCACTTGTTACAGATCACCAACTGGAGAAGGACCCATTTATCCCAACCTTCAACCCTATCAGTCAGCCAATCCTCAATCCAAGCCACTACTCTACCCCCAAACATGACCCAAATACATTTCTTAAAGGCACAGTATCACACTATTTATTTTCTCTTGATTCTGTAACCATTAATACCTGTGCCTAACAAAAATCCATCGCAATTTTGAATTTTTCAATTGCCTCAGTTTCAATAGTTTTTTGGGGGGGAGAATTCCAGATTCCCAATATCCTTTGTGTGAAGAAATGTCTCTTAATATCACCCACAAAGGCCTACTCTAATTTTAAGATTGTGTTCCATGTTTTGGACTCTCCCAAACTTTAAACTACTTTATACACCTTGATCAGATTGTTCATTAATTTTCTGCACTCAAAGAAATAAAAATGTAGTCTATGCAACCTTTCCTTAATTTAAATCTTTCAGCCTCAGTATCATTCTCCTACCAACTCCTGCATCTGAAGGTTGTGGGACTCCACCGAACAGCCTTGTAGTTGCTGGAATGTTGCTGACAGCTCCTCCTACAATCCCTGGCTCTGCTTCTGCCTGTCCAGCAGCTTCTGGAGAACTGTTTCCAGCAGCTCAGCGCCTGGCTGGGGGTTGAATGTCTGGTTGGTTCTGGCAGACCTCTGACTGCCCAATCACTCTGACATTCCCACCTCCACCTGATGTGCATCAATGGCTGTGTGGTACTCATCATAAAGTGCCCCAGAACCTCACCGCTCACATGTCCCACCGGGGTGACTGTATCTGTGCTGGTGGATGGGTCAGGTGATGACTGTGCCGACTGGTCAGTGCTCTCCTTGCAGCTTTCCTCCGACTGGTTGATGGAGGTCACAGCGGAGGCTGCAGCGGGGCGCTGACACCTGAGGGCCCAGCCTCATCAGGTTCTGCTCCTGCAAAAGAAGACATGTGGTTCAGTGCAAGCTTGGAACTTACTTGAGAAAGGTCATATGACTGAAGGTTTGTGGCTCCTCACTTCTGTGATGCACGTCGACCTGACTGTTGGTCACGGCTCTTTCAGCTGCCTCCCCTGAGAGCTTTATTGCTTGCTCTTCAGAAGAGTCAGGAGGCATAGCTTGGGGACTCCACCACTGGTCTTCTCCCACTCCTTTGTGTTATGTGTCATCATATCCTGTGGAGATAATAGGAAGTGATGGAAAGCCTGATGGTTGGAAGGCCGTGGGGTGTCCTTGGGGGGTTGGGGGCAGGGGGGGGTGGCAGATGGCATATTTTGGCTTATAGGGTGTCAGATGGGTTGAGGACAATGCTGGGGGGCGGGGTGGGGGATGGGTTGAGGACAATGCTGGGGGGGTTGGGGGGGGGGGGTGTTAGGGTGCTGGACGGCCGCGGGGTCTTGGGGCAGCATGACGAGATGGACACTCAGCCTTGCCGCCCGAACGAGGTGGTTCATTTCCTTGCAGCACTGGCTGCCAGTCCTCCATGTCAGTGCGCAGGAAGTGACTGCCGCAATCGCCACGTCCCAGACCCCATCACTGTCCTGACTCCTGAGTCGTCTGCCCTGTAGAGGAAAGAAGACGGCCCACCTTTCCTCCACAGTGTCCCAGCAGCCATCCTGACTCTCCCTCTGTAGACCATGAGGCTGCTCTGCACAGTGCCATCTTCCTGGCATGACTGGCTGTGAGTGCCTGGTTCGTGTTTAAACATAGCTCGCCCTATTTAATAGTGTACAGCTGCGGCTACTTGGGCTGAATCACGTATCTGAAGCCGCTGTGAAAGCCTGTTCCATGTGATAGCTCTTTCAGTACACTAAATGTCAAAAGATGGCGATGCTGAGAGACTGGTGCAGATCACTCCTGTTTTCTTGCCGTTTTGACACTTAGGTGTGATCGTATTAAAAACATTGTCGTGGGAAAATGGGAGAGCTTCAGGCTGGTTTTTTGAGTGAGTTTGAAAATGCCATCTTATGGCACTGAGTGCAAAAAAAGAGCCAGGATGTGATTCTTGCCAGCAAGGGGGCCCTGCCAAGTGGGTCCTGCCAGGGCCAGTGCCAAGGGGGTGGGGCCTGAGGGTGAGGTGGGGCCTGAGTGGGGATGGGGGATGTGGGGGGTGGTTTGAAGGTTGAGAAAACTTGAACTTGCAGGGCAGCAGAGTGGCCAGTCCATCATGGACAATGAGGATGGAGTGCAGTTGCAAGAGAGTGAGGAGCATCATGAGCAGGCCCAAGGGAACCTTAGATGAAAATGTCTTTAGTGGATAGTACTTGTCACTAGGAATCCAATCTCGAAGGTGTATGGGGGAGCTTGGAATGCCTCGGTATGGGGGCATCATGCTTCATCACGCGTGCAAGACCTGCGAGCTATGTTGGTGATGTTCACGGTTGCTTACTGAATCCCTTCTTGTTAATGAAGGCCATTGGTTGCATTGTGGGAACCTGATGGTCACATGCATGCTGCCTATAAAACCTTGCATGTGGGGGAATCCAATGATGGCCCCGGATCCTCTGACTCTCTGGGACAATTTCTTCTGATCCATGTGATAGTGTAGTTATTGGCTTATCATGTCCTCCTGAGGAGGGCATTGGCCACCACCTTGATGCAACAGTATGCCACTGATTGGGAGATACCATACACATCTCCAGTGGGCTCCCTGAATGAACCAGCGACATAGAAATTAAGGGCCACATTCATGATCTTTATCCACACTGGCATTGGGTGACCACCCAGACCAATGGGCCTCAGCTCATCCATCATCACGGCACAAAGACCTGTGACAGTCTTTCAAGGAAATGTAGTCTTTGTCAACATTGCCGCTCTGACATCTGGAGATAATTCATCTTCCATCTATATACTCTTTGTATCCAAACGGGCCACCAAAGATAGGGACTGCAAAGCATGGGATAGGATGGTCAAGTGTGTGTAAAGACTGAGACAAGCGGACCGCAGCCGTAGACTTCTGGGATTACACAGTAAATAGGCCATCCCTAAGATAATGGACACTCTCTGGTCAAACATACTTGTTTACCAGACAAAGGGGCATCTTAACTCCTTACTTGGGAGGGAGGTATGTGAACTATGTGCCTCCAGCACCCACAGGCTTGGCTGCTTGGTACACACCCTGAAATCAGTGTGGCAGCACCCGATTGGACTCCATCGATCAGGGTGATCAAACCCTGATCGATTGATTGGTAGTGATTGGTAGGGCCTGCTGTAAAGGGCGCAAAATAATCAAAGGATAAAGATGCTACCCAACACACTACCAGCAACAGCGACTCGAGAGACCAACCACCATGAAGAACAATCCAGAGGAGAAGAAGGAAGAACAGACCAGACCCAGAAGAAGAGGATCAGACCAGACCAAAGACCAGACCATACTGAGGAGACTACGGAGACCAATATGTGGATGCAGGCCAATATCTGCTTGGGTACTTGTCAGTCACTCAAAGTTAAGTCAAAGTCCACTGTTAAGTTTGAATCTTGATTGTTATGTGAAAGTAACTACCGTAACTAATATTAATTGTATGAATAAACATTATTGTATTAATAAGAAGTCGACTCATAGTTCTTTGTCCACCATATAAGGGTTAAAAACACACAGTGTGGCAAGGCACAACATTGGCGACCCTGGTGGGACATCAAAATGAAGTAACCATTGTTGCTCCGATATTGAATCCCACAGAACCTAATATTCCTGGAGATATAGCCTGAGCCTGAATCAAGATGGCAAATGCACCACGTGATGGCCAGGATTTCACGTCAATCGAAGGGAGTGGAAGGTCTATAATTAAACATTATTTAAAACTCAGAGCCTACAGGTGTACACTCCATATTGGACAAACAACTGTTTTTTTTTCTCGGTACATTGTGTATTGCATTGTTTGCTAATAAGAAGGGATAGGGTAAACTTCGAAGGTTTAGGATAAAACCCAGAGGGATCAGTACCAGAACATAGCAATAACCCGTACCCGCTGTCCAATCGACTCCCTACCCCTTTCTTTCTGTGGAAAATGGCAGGGAAGAGCTGAGAGGTAGAGAATTGTCCCGTACGGGAAGCAAAATTAAGGCAGTACATAGAAAAGAAAGGGTGGGCAGAACTTTGCAGCAGTAGTCAAATGGGACCGGGATCCCTAGGACAAAAATACTGGGACGATTTGAGAAAAGTTCAAGGGAAGCGGGCAGCTAAATGTGAAAAAGCAACTGCCGTTGTGAGCTGCCTCGGACTGCTATTATGAAGAGAGCAGGAGTTAGACATAGTTCATAAGGAGCTGGAAAAGATGAAGCAGCTAAAGGAGGAGAAAGAGGAAGAGATTAGGAAGCTAAAGGAGGGAAAAGAGAAGGAGATAAGGAGGCTAAAGGAACAGCCACAAGCACAAATAAGGCAAGTGCAGGAGGACGCAGAGGAGAAAGTAGGAAAAATAAAAGCAGAGCAGGAGAAAGAAGTTGCCGATTTCTAGGCGACAATAGTGCAGCAAGGCCAAAGAAATCAGGTCAATTTGTTCCATCTGGGTAATTTCCAAACCCAATGTGAGAAAGCCTACCAAGACCACCCAGTGCACTGTCTTGGCCCAAACGGAAGTGCACCAATCTGCAGTTGACAATGAAAGCACTACACCAGGCTAGTAGAGAGCAGAGATAAGCAACCGCTGATCACTCCAAATGTCAGTGGGAAATTTCACGGTTGGAATCCCTATTATTGGTTCAAAATGGTTTTGTGTGTACCTTCAGGACAGGAGAAGAAGAGAAGACAGAGAACGCAGATTGGGGGGAATTAAGAGAGGATACCAAACAATATATTATGAGAACCAAGGATTGAGGTCCACCACCACCTTTCCCAGGGGAAGCCATACCCACCGCGCCCCTGAATCCACCTCCAGTAGAGATGCACCCAGTTACAACTGAACGACAGGTAGAGGATGTCCAAGGCCCAGCCATTACATACACAACTCCGTTTATAATGGCGCAATTGGCCGAAATTGCCAATAAAATCACCACGTTTGAACCATCTGCTAACCCACACAGCTTCTTTGAGGATGTTAGAAACCTAGAAACATAGAAAATAAGAGCAGGAGGAGGCCATTTGGTCCTTCGAGCCTGCTCCACCATTCATTACGATCATGGCTGATCATCCAACTCAATAGCCTAATCCTGTTTTTTCCCCATAATCTTTGATCCCATTTACCCAAGTGCTATATCCAGCCACCTCTTGAATACATTCAATGTTTTGGCATCAATTACTTCCTGTGGTAATGAATTCCACAGGCTCACCACTCTTTGGGTGAAGAAATATCTCCTCACCTCCATCTTAAATGGTCTACCCTGAATCCTCAGACTGTGACCCCTGGTTCTGGACTCCCCCACCATCGGGAATATCCTCCCTGCATCTACCCTGTCTAGTCCTGTTAGAATTTTATAAGTCTCCATGAGATCCCCCCTCATTCGTCTGAACTCCAGCGAAAACAATCGTAACCTAGTCAATCTCTCCTTATACATCAGTCCCGCCATCCCCAAAAGGCAGCAAAAGATCATGCATGGACTAAATGAGAGGGAGGATGTAAAACTAATAATAATGTGCCTAACTAAGTCCATATGGTCTGCCCTGTCAGCCCCTCAAATTGTCAGGGAAGGAAGCCCAAGTGAGATAAGGGATGCGATATTGACCACAGTAGACTATGATAAAGGGGATCCTGTAAATGGATTAAATAAATGCAGGCAGAGGAAAGGGGAACACCCGGCTGCCTTTGCCGGTCGTTTGTGGACCCTTTTCACAGGAGTATATGGGGAATTAGATTGGGCTAGGTTAAATGAAGCCGATTCCTCTAAATGGGCTAGGACTTTAGGATCCCACATCACCGAGGAAGGCAAGAAAGCCTGTGCAAATTTCGATCCCGCAGATACCACGCATAATGAAGCCTGGGTTCTCCGACAGTTCACATTTGGGAGCAGGAAGTTCAGGAACCCCCAACATTATGGCCAAATAGGGAAGCAAAAACCCTTCTGATGAGGGCTAATCAGGATCCGGTATAGAGAAACAAGGGGAGAAGGGGTCACCAATACCATAGAGGTGCAGCTCCACCGCACACATTCCCGGGGAGAAATAGAGGGACATGTTTTAACTGCGGGCAGCCAGGACACTTTGCCCAAGATCGCAGGAGACCCTCACCACCATATACAAAGTCCCCGAGACAACCAGGACCACCAGCTCCACCAGTTAGGCCAGCTCCTAGATATGAGAAAGAACACAACCTACTACCAATAGAGGGTCCCAGTCATCCTATGCACACAGTGAGTGCTGACCCACCACTATACCTGACTATCCCTGCCAATGGGACCCAAGATTGACGGTGCCTGGCCTCTCCAACTTGGATATTTAGTACCAAGTGGGATAGTGTAGGAAGACCACTAGTTAATGGTGAGGTCAGAGGCCACCCTGTAGAATTCCTAGTTAACGATGAGGTAAGAGGCCACTCTGTAGAATTCCTTTTGAATACCGGAGGCTCCCGAACTACCCTGAACACATTTAAATTAAGAACCGACATCCCTTGGCCAATTACGGGTACAATCACACTTAGTGGATTCACAGGACACACACAGGAGGGACACATTACAGCCCCTGTACAGGTCTGCTTAGGAAACATGGCTTGCGATCCCCCTATACTGTTAGTTCACGTCACCCCAAACGCTGGACACATTCTTGGGTCAGACAACATGAATAGATGTAATCTTTCTTTTGATCCGGCTAATCGCTGCATTTGGCAGATGGCTGTGATTAGCAGAGCGCCCTCAATCATCCCAGTCGGGACATATGCTAATCAGGTTAGCACAGTAGAGGAATTCTGGCTCAATCTCTTAACGATTACCAGCGATCAGACCATCAGGGAGGTCATTCAAAGGAACAAGGGGGTGTTTGCGCAACACAAACATGATTGCAGCCGGACATCTGGGTATTAATTGAAGGGCCGGAACCGAAACCACAGAAACAATACGGTTTCCCCAGACAGGCAGAGGGGGAGGTGGCCAAAATAATTGATAATCTACTACAGCAGGAGTGGGGTGAGACAAGTGGCATCAACAAACAATGCGCCGATATGGCCTGTGAAAGGTCTGTGAAATAGTTAATCGTGGCGATTAACTATTGATTACAGAGAACTAAACAAGGTTACCCCACTCACAGCCCCACCGTAGCTACAAGCCCTGTCACCATGATGAAACAAGGCGTGCAGGCACAGTTTTTCACGGTGCTGGATATTAGCAATGGTTTCTGGTCCATCCCTTTGAATTGGTCCTGCCAGTACAAGTTTACGTTCACATTTCAAGAACAGCAGTACACTTAGACTTGCCTACCACAAAGCTTCCATAATTCCCCTTCCATATTTCACCGACGACTGGCTACCAGACTTTCGGCAGTTTTATTGCAAGAGTGACACGGTAGACCAGGCCCAATAGCCTACGCCTCCCGGGTATTAGACCCAGTCAAACAGGGCTTCTCCATGTGCGAATAGCACCTGCTCGCAGTATTTTGGGCCGTGCAGCGTTATAACTGTTCTCACTGAACACACCCTAATTCAGCTTTTACTGGATGGCCGAATTAAAGACGGCTTGGTAAGCCAGGTCCGCGCTGCACGCTAGACAATACTGTTACAGGGTAGGGACATCACCGTAAAGCAAACCAAAGTGCCCATGTTCTTGGCTGATAATCTAAATTATGGGGGTGATCCACATGAGTGTCAGGTTATAGCCACAAAGGACCCCACCGGTCCGTTTATCCCGAAATAACAGGAGGTACGATCAGGGACAAAGCAGACAGCCACCCAGCGGATGGACACAGCATTAAAAATATATATAGATGGCTCATCCACAATAGAGGATGGGATCAGGATCTCAGGATGTGGCATTTATATGGAGGACGTACAGGCAGCCACTAGTAGAACCCGCCCTCAAACTACCCGGAAACCTGAGTGCCCAAGCTGCCGAACTAGCAGCAGTCGCATATGCTGTGAGCCACCCGGACTTATTTCCCACCCCCGCCAACATATACTCCGATAGCATGTACGTGTGTGACAGCTTGACGAGTTCCTCCCATTATGGGAAGCCAGAAGTTTCGTCTCTGTGGACGGAAAGCCCCTACCATCAGCCCCCTTAATGAAATATGTCCTGCAGGCCACCGATGGGCGTACATACAGGATCATTAAGGTTAAGAGCCACCACAGGACCTCCCCACCTGGCAACTGTAGGGCAGATGAATTCTCCAAAGCAGGCGCCTGCACCAGACAATTTTGGCAACCACCCACAGGGAAACAAGTAAACGCTGTGGCCATCTGCCGACCTGGTCCAGGCACAGAGCACTGATGATTCCCTTAAACAAATTTTAGAAGGAGTCGACTCAGCCCCATATGAGAAATAGAAGAGCAAAATACAGATCCAGGATGGGTTCATTTTAAAGGCAGGCATGAACGTAGTCCCCACCCAAGACAGAAACCAGCTCGTTTACCAGTATCATGACAGACATGGACATCAGGGCATAGAGACAATGACTGAACGATTAAAGGAACTATGTGGTGGCTGGAATTACATGACACTGTCACCCATTGTATAGAGAATTGCTTAGCTTGCGCTCAAAATAACCCCGATAGGTATGCCAAGAAAGGAGAGCTAAGGCACACACGCCCAGTAGAAGGTCCCTGGACAAATCTCCAGGATGATTATATTGGCCCATTTCCACCATGCAGGAATGGATTTCAAGACATCCTTGTGATAATAGACACCTTCACCAAATGGGTTGAGGCATTCCCCACTAGATCCAATCCAGCCAAGGCTACTGCAAAGACACTAGCCCAACAGGTATTTACACGATGGGGTCTTCCCCGCAGCATTGCGTCCAACCAAGGGACACATTTTACTGGGCGGCTGATGCAAAACATAATGGCTATGTTTGGCATCAAGCAAAAATTCCACATCGCCTACCATCCACAATCTGGTGGAATTATAGAGTGCACGAACCAAACATTAAAAGGGATCTTAGGAAAACTGCAGCAAAACAACACAACTTGGGATACAGTGCTTCCCTTTGTCCTGATGATGGTATGCAACACCGTTTCCAGCTCCACCAGGTTCACCCCCCCCCATACATTAATGACTGCCCGACCCATGAAGGAAGCCAAATATTTATTAGTGCTTGATTTTGCTGAACCAACTATCAGAATGCTCACACACGAGAAAGCTGTGCAGCAAATTATAGAAAATATTAAAGCAGCTCAGTTCGCTGCAGCGGTCAGATTAGGAGTCAAAAAGAAGCAGAGTAAAGTGTACTTTGATAGCAGGGTGCGTCCCGTGGAATATACTGTCGGACAGAAGGCAATGATTTCCATCTACAATCCCAGCCCTTTCCTGAAATATGCAGGCCCTCACACTGTCATTGACAAAACAAGCGCCTCAGTTTATAAACTTCTGATCGCTAACGGGAAAACTGGTTATTTCCATGTCAATCAGCTGAAAGCTTATGGAGCCCAGAGTTACCACTCCCACCATCTCACATCAGGCAGAAGAGAGGATCCCTGGCAGCCACTGAATCTATTTCCCCAAACACCTACTTGTTCACTCCCACACTCAAACCGGAACTATACTCTTTCCCCCAGCTACAGCCAAAAGCTCTTCCACACCTAGTGTCCCTAGGTATACAAATCGACCCGGACATAACAGGAGACTTGCACACCCGAGAGGACTGGCGCAACTCGCTAGATGCCGAGCCATGCAGCATTATGGATTCGCCGTGAACACAGACTTAGGAGAACACCTCACTAGCTCCGGGCCCAACAGTCAGGGCCTGACTCAAAGACAATGGGTCATTTAAATAGGCACACCCGACGGCACATCCCCAACCTGGGTGAGGGATCAAACCCACAGATTAATTAGGATAGAGGACAAGGATGCCGCTAGTTTTTCAGCATACTCTACCACAGTTAATCACCATGACTCAAACCTGAACACAACCCCCACAGCGCAGCCCAATGAGTATAGAAGTCAGTTGACAACATGATTGTGGAACCCCATGAGATAAATGATTTGGATGATGAGTCTCTATTGGGCAACTTTCTAAACGCAATACTGCATGATGATGTTTAATGTGCTCCAGATGATGAGATTCAATCTACTTGCAGACAAATGCAAGGTACAAGAATTTCTGATGGAAACAACCAAAAGAAAATTTTAAATTCATCGAGAAAATTCTGCAAAATTTTAAATTCATCGAGGCAAAATTCTGCAAAATTTTAAATTCACCGAGGCAAAAATACGCTACATTTGAAACTAACCACAATCCAATGCTCTTCTTCAGAACTTTTGTGATCCTTTCTGCCTGGACCTTAATCCACTGGCCCACTGCCAATATGGGACCAATGGATCCACCACTCCCCTGAGCTTTCCTGTTTCTTCGTTTCTCACAAGCCACGACATCTGGTTCATCTTTTAATTAGTTCTGCACGTTTTCCCTTTCTTTGATTTCACTGAATATAATCTCCACAACCAACAGCCCAGGAAGCCGATTCATTTCCTTGGCTCCAATGCTACCTTTCAACAGGTGCAACCAATGCAGGAGGAGCGCTATTTCAAATCTACTGTCTTACGGTTTGCCTTCAAACCTGCAAATCCCTCATGGAAGGGACATCCTACCTAGCACACGTCCCACAGGATGTACTGATGCCAAGCTCTTCTGGTCATATCAGATCGACTCCTAATGCTGCTTAAATCCCTAGGGCCAATGGTGATTGCTGCTAAATAAAAACAGGCTGCCTTGATTTTGCAGGCCAGATTAAATAAGGTCTTCTCCGACCGCTCCAAGACTTATGGATTTTCAATCTGAACTAAAATTTTTCGGTAGTGATTTTCGAATTTGAAAAAAAAGGGTGGGTCATGTACAATTTAAACAAATTTGGATATATATATATACATCAAATATTAGACAAGGATAACAGGAATTACCTTGATCTCCTCAAGACAACGACAGACAACGATGACTATGCAACCTAGGATCCACCTCATCAGATTCATTATTGGGATCAATGCACAGGACGAACCAAAGAAGAACGTACAGGGTAAATGGTAGGACTCTGAAGAGTGCAGTTGAACAGAGGGATCTGGGAATACAGGTACAGAGTTCCCTAAAAGTGACGTCACAGGTGGATAGGGTCGTAAAGAGTGCCTTTGGTACATTGGCCTTTATAAATCGGAGTATCGAGTATAAAAGTTGGAGTGTTATGGTAAGGTTGTATAAGGCATTGGTGAGGCCGAATTTGGAGTATTGTGTACAGTTTTGGTCACCTAGTTACAGGAAGGATGTAAATAAGATTGAAAGAGTGCAGAGAAGGTTCACAAGGATGTTGCCGGGACTTGAGAAGCTGAGTTACAGAGAGAGATTGAATAGGTTGGGACTTTATTCCCTGGAGCGTAGAAGATTGAGGGGAGATTTGATAGAGGTGTATAAGATTTTGATGGGTATAGATAGAGTGAGTGCGAGCAGGCTTTTTCCGCTGAGGCTAGGGGAGAAAAAAACCAGATGGCATGGGTTAAGGGTGAAAGGAGAAAAGTTTAAAGGGAATATTAGGGGGGGCTTCTTCACGCAGAGAGTGGTGGGAGTGTGGAATGAGCTGCCAGATAAAGTGGTAAATGCGGGGTCACTTTTAACATTTAAGAAAAACTTGGACGGGTTCATGGATGAGAGGGGTGTGGAGGGATATGGTCCAAGTGCAGGTCAGTGGGACTAGGCATAAAATGGTTCGGCACAGACAAGAAGGGCCAAAAGGCCTGTTTCTGAGCTGTAATTTTCTATGGTTCTATGGTTCTATGGACACCCCAAGCAAGATACATTTTTCTGTACCCCGGGTACATCAATACAGCACAACACATTGCGACATTACCAACACTACATTCTGCATCAAACCAGATATACCGGCTAGGGTGGGCCTCATTCAACTGATAGCATTCACAAGAGGGAGAGGTTGGATGTAAATGCCACTGATGGGCTTCGGCAGATCCTAGGGGAGTACTATGAGAAATATGACACCAGCCTCAAATCTCTACCCGAGGAATTACACCAGATTCGGATAAAATCGGCTACAGCCTACAGGACCCTCACTAAAGTAATACAGCAGACCCAAGAGGTTAGAAGGAAAATTAAAGAAATTAAGGCCACCACATAGTGGGACGATTTTTGGAACTGGGGCTCAAACATCCAAATACACCCAATTATTCACCTTTTGTTACACCTAGCTGAATTACTGCTTCAATTTACATTGGTATATCTCATCATCCTCACAGTCCAATTCTGCCGATGGAAAGAAAAGATTACACAACAACAAGACGGAGAATCCGCACCTGAATCGCGATCCCCTCCAGTCCATCAGAGCTATGAATACAGCAAATCCACCGGGAACACTATTTTGCACCAATGTAGTCCAAATAAAATTCAATGGATAATCTACAATTTTAACAATGTTTGCATATATGTAAAGTTGACACCCCAAGTTCACGACTGTTTTATTATAATGGTTTAACTATGTAGAATTTTATTTTGTACTAGGTTTGGATTTTGGGATGTAAATATGATTTAGAAATGTTATTGTTGCTTTATATGTAAATACTTGAACTTTGCTTGACTATTGGGTGACTGAGGAATTCCTGGCAGATATTGGTCCTATGTCTGTGATCCATCATGCTTCACATTCAGGATCAAGAGGAGGGACTATGGCCAAATGGGCCACCAAAGATGGCGATTGCAAAAATGATGGGATAGGATGGCCAAGTGTGTAAAGACTGAGACCAATAGGCTGCAGCCCTGAATGAAGATTGGACTGAGACAAGCGGGCTGCAGCCTTAGACATCGGGAATAGACAGGAAATAGGCCATCCCTAAGACAATGGACACTGTCTGGTCAAACATACTTGTTTACCAGACAAAGGGGTGCCGCAGAACACTCCAAGTAGTTTGACCATGCCATACCAGCTGTCGTTCGTGGAACAACCTATGTGGAAAAGCACCTTTGACCACAAGTCCATCAGGCAGTGGTCTGCACACAATGTCCAAGAGGCCCCCTGGAAAAGGAGCTGGTGGATCCTGTTGGATGATTCCCTGAGCAAAGTCATCTGGCAGAACACCTCATCACCAGAACTTTCAAACAAGTACCAAGACCCAGCTTGGCTGGTGGTGAGAAAGGGCCTCCCCATCAGATCCTTCCTACACACCCAGAGTCTCACCCTCTCTGCACATTGCCCTCAAAGTGACTGTGGTGGGGAAGACACCATTGTCTACCTCCTTGTGGAATGTGCCTTTACAAAGAAGGTCTAGAGATAGATGAGATGGTTTTTGTCATGGTTCAACCTGAACAGCTCCGTGACAAGAACTCTATGGGCTGTTCCCAAGGTCGCACTCCGAGACAAACATCAGATGTTGCTGGAGGATCATCAACTTGGTAAAAGATGCTCTTTGGTCTCCCTGAAACTTGTTGCTCTTCCAGTGCAAGGCGTTGTCCCTGAATGAGTGTTGCAGATTGGCACATTCCAAAACCCAGGACTACGTGCTGAGGGACGTACTGAAGCTTGAGGCAGCTGTTGCAGAGACACAGTGGGGAGGGTTGCTGTCTAAGATCTTTCAACCACAATGAACTGAGGGGAGTGGAACCTCCTCGGGCCGAATGATTCACTGCGTGTATACAGTGAAAATTACATGCATCTCAGTTGTACTGAAGCAACTCGGAGTGCAACTTTTTCTATGTAGACAATCTTTAAAATAACTTTGCAGCATTTGTAAGACCATTGTAAAATGTCTGAAATGTTTCCTTTACTGTTTGAAGCATCTCAGGATCTTACTTGATGTGTGTAAAGAGCCTGAATATTATTGCTATTTGTGTGATGGCCATTTTGGAATGTTTGTAATGTTCTCGCAGAACTATGAATAAAGTATATTTTTGAAAAAAAAGTTAGGGATTGATCGAAAAGTTCAAAACTGAGGTGGATCAATTTTGTTAGTCGTTAATCATTAAGGGTAACAGGGGAAAGACAGATGGAATTAAAAGAGTGATCAATCATGATCAAATTGGCTGGTGAAGTAATCTCTGAGGGTGGAATGAACTCCTGTTCCTTGCTCTTATTTAGCCATGGTGAAGCCTTAAAGTTAAAGTTTATTTATTAGTCACAATTAGGCTTACAATCACACTGCAATGAAGTTACTGTGAAAATCCCCTAGTCCCCACACTCTGGTGCCTGTTCAGGTACACTGAAGGAAAATTTAGCATGGCCAATCCACCTAACCTGCACATCTCTGGACTGTGGGAGGAAACTGGAGCGCCCGGAGGAAACCCACACAGACACGGGAGAATGTGCAAACTCCACACGGACAGTGACCCAAGCCAGGAATTGAACCCGGGTCTCTGGCGCTGTGAGGCAGCAGTGCTAACCCCTGTGCCACTGTGCCGCCCATTCATCATTTCCCAACATATCTTATTTCTCAACATCTGTTATTTTCCAACATCCATTCCTGTTGCGCTGAACGGAACTGCCACGTATTGCAAAACAACATGAAAATAAGTGTTTGGGTCAATTGGACAGTAGCAGCCGGATTTTTATGCCCTAGGTTCTCAAAAATAGAATTTCATCAACAGTAATTCAGATATTGCAATCATTCTCAAATGCCTGCTGAGACATTTTACTGCTCCCTAAGATAAATAGTCTGGAATAGTCTCATCTGCTTTCTCCTCCCTGTGAGTGAGTGCCCAAAGCCAGTTCCTGTCATTGCATCACAAGATAAACCACAGAATTTTAAACCAAATCCAACGAACAGGGAAATTGCAACAAAAACTTCAGACGACTGATTCATCTATCTCCACCTTAACTTTGTAAAAGTAACATCATCTATCGAGCTATATATATATAATTAAACATTTTGTTTATGGTAAGTGTGACACATTCAATCTGTAGAAATCTGTTGTGCTTTTCTCTTGCCAAATGATACAATTTAACAAATGTAACATCACAAAGGCCTTAATTGGCCCTTTAATTGTTGGTGGGCATGGCTCCCACTCCTGTGCATGCCCACTGACCTCAATATTGCATGCATGTGCGATGACATTGGGATGCACGTCCGACATAATGTCACTCAATTTTATGTGCGTTTGGGTCGAGCGTGCGCCTGACCACGGAGCCAGAAATTCAGGCCGATGTTTCAGGTCAAGATCACCTTCCGTCAAACTGGAAACATTAAAAGGTCATCTCAACTTGAAACGTTAACTCTGGGCAGAATTCTCCCAAAAAATTGCTGAGTGTCCTAACAGCGAGAATAGTGGGTTGATCCGCACTGTTCTCTCAGACACGCTCCGCATCGCAATCCTCCCACACTCAGTCACCTTTTTGGAGAGTTGGGATTTTCATGCTGGTACTAAGCGGGCAGGGCCTAAACACGTCGGCTTCAGAGTTGTGCAAAGGTGCCCCAATCTCAGAGTACACTGGGAGAACCCCTCCCTCCAATCACGGACATCTGGCATCTGCACCCACCCCCACCCCTTCATTGGCATCATGTTCCTCCAACCCCTCCCCGACATGGGTGGCCAGCACCCCAATGGGTTCCCCTGTCTGACCCCTGACTTGCCCCCCAGCAAGGCCCCTGACATGCCTCACATCAAGACGGCTTCATGACCAACCTATGTCACTACCTCCACCAGCAAAACCCCCTATCATGGCCCCCACTCAGGCCCCACCCCCTCAGGACTGCTCCCAGCACACTGATGGCATACTGCAGTATCCAAGTAGCACCGCCGTGCTGTCTGGTGGTCACTGCTGGGCACCACCGGTGTGCCAGCTGGGCCCCACAGAATCTGGTGGACACTGCCTGATGGGCACCGCCTGGCCATGCCCCCGACCACCCAGGAGTTTCAGTGGCCTCCGAGATCCTTGGTGTGACCATCGTGCCAGGTCTCCTCCAGTAGAGACCAATAGTGATTCTCGCTGTTATTGCGCCACGCCCGAAGGCCAGTGAATTCCGTGGGCTTGGAGTTGAATGGGTTTTGCACATTTAAATACTAATTTAAATATGCTAATCGGACTCATTTCCTTTCTGGGCACAGTTCGGTTCACGCCATTAGGAAGGGGCCAGAAGAATCGCAAACTCTTTGGTGCCAGGTGCAAAACAACTTTTTAGGCCCGAACACTATTCTCCTGGTCTGGCGCAATTTACTAACAGTGCAGAGACATCGGGCCCGCTTTTACCGTCACATAGCGCCCATTTTTGGGTGCAAAAACTTGGTAAAGTCAGGCGTGAGGCGAGTAGCGTGATCCACACCAGTTCCCCCTTTATCAAGGCCTGAAAATGGCCGTGATTGGGACCGTGCTCGAAATGGGCGGGACGGCCATTTAAATGCATTCGCATGGATTTAAATTGACTTAATGCCCAACTTTACTGGCACTTCCCCTTTACCACTGCGTTCACCCATCCAGGATTGGTGCGAAACAGACATGCTCCAGAGAAGTCCGATTCGGGCGCTCCAGTTATTGAGGAGATAGGTGACTAGCATCCAACGCTTCTCTGCTTGAGATCGGTGGAGGGTAGAAAAGGTGGGTCCGCTGCCACTCTGCTTGAGATCGGTGGGGAGGGAAGGGGGGGGTCTGCTGCCACTCTGCCTGAGATCAGTAGGGGGGAAAGGGGTCCACTGCCACACTGCCTGAGATCAGTGGGGGGAAGGGGAGGGTGGGTCACTCTGCCTGAGATTGGTGGGGGTAAGGGGGAGGGTCCTTTGATTGCTCTGTGTGGGGGGGGGGGGGTGGAGGGATAAAGGGGTCAGTAATGTTGTGGGGTGGGGCAATGTCCATGGGGGCCAGGGGGAGGCATTATCCGGCCTGGGAAGGATGTGGCAGGGGAGCAGCATTTTATCATGTCTTCTGCGCATGCGCAGTTGGAGGCTCCGATTGGAACTGCAGCGTTTTGGGTGCGTTAAGCCCCGCCCACAGGCTTCTGCAGCGCAATTCGGAATCGCTGCTATTTTTTCAGGCAGAGTGCGTATGGAGGCACCTGAGAACGGGTCTAAAAGTCAGAACTGAAACACTCCCAGTTTCAAGTCCGCCCAGCAAAATGGTAAAATAGGGCCCATCATTTCTCTCCACAGATGCTCCCTGACTTGATATAATGTGGAGATGCCGGCGTTGGACTGGGGTAAGCACAGTAAGAAGTCTCACAACACCAGGTTAAAGTCCAACAGGTTTATTTGGTAGCAAATTTCTTACTGACTTGATATATCCAGCACTTTTTGTTTCTACTTTATTTCAGATTTCCTGCATCTGCACTATTTTGCTTTTGTGAGAAAGACAGCCTGTTGCATGCCAATGACCATCTAAATTTATGGTGGCATATCTACCCAGCATGCAGCAATCATGCCCATTCAGGTGACTATTCAATGTAGGAATATATGAACACAGGCATAAGAACAGGAGTACATTATTCAGCCCCTCGAATCTGCTCCTCCATCTAATAACATCATGGGGATGATTAAAACTAAAATGGCCGGGGGGTGGGAACCTATGCAAAGCGTCTGAGGAGGGGTAAATGAGAACAAGAACATAAGACAGAAAGGGGAATAAGAAAAGCGATAGGCAGATAAATCAAGGGCAAGAATCAAACAGAATCACAGTGAAGAAAAGGGAACAGCACAAGGAATGTTAAAAAGACAGGCCTTAAGGATGAATTAATTGTGCAAATAGATATAAATAAGTATGATATAGTTGGGATTACAAAGACATGGCTGCAGAGAGACCAGGGATAGGAATTGAATATCCAGGGGTATACAACATTTCAGAAGGACAGTCAAAAAGGAAAAGGCAGTGGGGTTGCATTGCTGGTTAAAGAGGAAATTTACATAATAGTGAGGAGGGATATCAGCTCCGCCGATGTGGAATCTGTCTGAACAGAGCTGAGAAACACCAAGGGGCCAAAAACATGACTGGGGGTTGTATACAGACCCCCAAACTGTCATGGTGATGTTGGGGGTGGCATTTAATGGGAAATCCCAGACGTGAGGCTGATTTTGCCGGAAGATCGGGGCCGGTTACATTGCGAGAAGCGAGAAACTGGGTGCAAGCCAATTTTTCACCTTTGCCCAACCTTCCCGGCTCACCACGCCGATCGACTGGTGTGACAAGCCGGTTAGATCACCTCCCCAGGATTCTGTTGGGAAGATGTACATTTTCAAGAAGGACCTAAATATAGCTCTTGGGGTGAAAGGGATCAAAGGATAAGAGGACTTAATGGCATCTTCCCACACCTGCAGCTTCTGAGAGAGAGAAAGGGGGATTCCTTCTGCAGGATGGAATATTGCTGTGATTTGGAAGCCTTCCAGTTGTCCAGGGGATATGGAGATTACATTGACCAGATCACTTCACATTTGACTGTTCTAACGGGCCACAGTGAAAAACCTCACCGACCTCCTCAGAAGACAAACATGGGACACGGCGGACAGAGTACCTCCCGCAGCGGAGAGGCTACAACATCTTCTCCGGAGCCTTCAACATGTCATCGATGAAGACGAACATCTCGCCAAGGCCATCCCCACACCTCCATTTCTTGCCTTCAAACAACCGCACAACCTCAAACAGACCATTGTCCACAGCAAACTACCCAGCCTTCAGGAGAACAGTGACCACGACACCACACAACCCTGCCACAGCAACCTCTGCAAAACATGCCGGATTATCGACACGGATGCCATCATCTCACGTGAGAACACCATCCACCAGGTACATGGTACATACTCTTGCAACTCGGCCAATGGTGTCTACTTGATACGCTGCAGGAAAGGATGTCTCGAGGCATGGTACATTGGCGAGACCATGCAGACACTATGACAATGGATGAATGAACACCGCTCGACAATCATCAGGCAGGAGTGTTCCCTTCCTGTCGGGGAACAGTTCAGCAGTCACAGGCATTCAGCCTCTAATCTTCGGGTATACGTTTTCCAAGGCGGCCTTCATGACACACAACGTAGAATCGCCAAGCAAAAACTGATAGCCAAGTTCTGCACACATGAGGATGGCCTCAACTGGAATCTTGGGTTCATGTCACACTATCTGTAACCCCCATGACTTGCCTGGGCTTGCAAAATCTCACTAACTGTCCTGGCTGGAGACAATTCACATCTCTTTAACCTGTGCTTAATCCTCTCTCCACTCACACTGTCTGTACCTGTAAAGACTTGATTACCTGTAAAGACTCGCATTCTAACCATTATCTTGTAAATTGTATGTATGTTTTTGAACACAACTCTTCACTCACCTGAAGAAGGAGCAAGACTCCAAAAGCTTGTGCTTCCAAATAAACCTGTGGGACTTTAACCTGATGTTGTGAGACTTCTTACTGTGAAATCATCTTGCCAAGAGTGATCTTCAGGTTTCCCAGAAGGGGCAGTCCAGACATGACGCCCCCATCCCAGGGGTGAGTCCAAAGGTCAACCCCTTACCCCCAGCTTGTGCCCACCCAATCCCCAGGACCTTTGGGGGACCCTCTCTCTGTAGCCTGGCAGTGGAAGAGGGGCACGTGGGTACTTCAGTTACCTCCTTGACCTTCTCGGGGTTCAATACACCAGATCCACACTTGTCAGGACCTTGTCACAGACACAGTGAGAACATGCCAACTCCACACAGACAGTCACCCAAGGAAAAACACGGACACAGGGAGAATGTTCCAACTTCAAACAGTCAACCAAGGCCAGAATCGAACCTGGGCTCCTGGCACTGTGAGATAGCAGTGCTAATCACTGTGCCACCGTGGCGCCCATCACTTGTAACATTGATTGAGTTCAAATCGCTAGATCACTTTGAATGTACATACAGAACTGGAGGGCTCCTGAAATTTGCACTGCTATACAATAGGATTATTGTCAATCATTAGTCGCAACTTCATTTTTTCATCTGGTTCCCATATCCCTTTATTTCCCTTAGTGTCCAAATGTTACTGTCTTGAATATATTTAATGCTTGACCATCCATCCCTTACTGGGGTGAACAATTCTAGAGAATCATGGGTGCGATTCCCCTGGCCCGCTGCACTGCTTGAGTAGTGCAGCGGGTCGGGAGACATCAGCCGGGGCCTGTAGCAGGACTCGCGACTGGCTTCTGGCCAAACGCGAGTTTCCCAGCATCTCTTTTTGACATAATCAGCCCTGCGCCAGATATCAGCACGAGGCTGATTACAATATGGAAATTCACATTTCCATCTCATTCGCGAGCCCGAGGCGGTATTCTTTGGGCTCGGTAATATCACCCCCTCAACCCCGCACCCCCGGGAGAGGTTAAAAAAAAAGAAGGGAGCCGATAGATAGTTTTTAAAATTAAAGAAGGAGCTGTAGTTAGCAGACTTTAAGTAAAGAGGTATCCCTTTAGAGCAGAGGTATTCTTCTTGGCTCTGACAAAGAGCTGAAATTGTGCTTGTAACTTGATGTTTGAGTATACACAGAAATCCAGGGAACAGAATCTTGGAAGGTGAGATTAAAACCCTGCGAGGTGACAACTGAAATTGTCCAATTTGGAGTAACCTTTGGAAAGAATTCCAAGGTAAAATCTTTGAAGTTGAAGATTGAAACCCCTTGTGAGAGAGACATAGTTTCAGTGAAATTGATTGACTCACAGTGTGACTAATATCTGAGTAGGTTGTTGAGAAATCCATGGATTCTATTTTGGTCACACATGTCATTTATTGTGTAATGTGATGTGTTCAACCACAGTATGTCTGTTACTCTCATATACCTCATAATTACCCTGAATGTTAGATTATTATAGATATTGTATTATATTAGATATTGTAACTGATTTTATCTTTCTGAACTTGTATAGTAAAGTTTATTTTTGTTTGGTCAAAATCCGTGGAATCTTGTGGATTTATTCACTGAGGAAGCGTCTTGAACCACAAACTTTGTCTACTTTAACAAGGTGTATTGGACCCTAACTGGAAACCCCCCCCACTACAACCTGGGGTCCAGCCAAGAATTGTAACAAAATTGAGCCATCTATTTCCACCTCCCTATCATCGCCCAGCTTTGTTGCTGTCTCAGCTGAACTGCCTCTGAAACGCTCCTTCACGCCTGCAGTACTGTGTGCAGTATTGGTCCCCTTATTTGCGGAAGGATATATTGGCCTTGGAGGGAGTGCAGAGAATGTTCACCAGGTTGATACCGGAGATGAGGGGTGTAGCTTATGAGGAGAGATTGAACAGATTGGGTCTGTACTCGTTGGAATTTAGAAGGCTGAGGGGGGATCTTATAGAGACCTATAAGATAATGAAGGGGCTGGATAGGGTAGAGGTGGAGAGATTCTTTCCACTTAGGAAGAAAGCTAGAACTAGAGGGCACAGCCTCAAAATAAAGGGGGGTCAGTTTAGGACAGAGTTGAGGAGGAACTTCTTCTCTCAGAGGGTGGTGAATCTCTGGAATTCTCTGCCCACGGAAGTGGTGGAGGCTACCTCGTTAAATATGTTTAAATCACGGATAGATGGATTCCTGATCGGTAAGGGAATTATGGGTTATAGGGATCAGGCAGGTAAGTGGAACTGATCCACTTCCGATCAGCCATGATCTTATTGAATGGCGGGGCAGGCTCGAGGGGCTAGATGGCCTACTCCTGCTCCTATTTCTTATGTTCTTATTACCTCTAGACTTGACTATTCCAATGCACCACTGACTGGTCTCCCACATTCTGCACTCCATAAACTTGAGGTCATCTAAAACTTGGCTGCCTGAGTCTTAACTTTCACCAAGTCCTGTTCACCTCTTATCCGTTTCCTCTCTGACTTACATTGGCTTTTGACCAATGCGATGTTTTGATTTTAGAATTCTTCTCCTGGTTTTCAAATCTCCCCATGACCTCGCCCTTCCCTATCTCTGTAATCTTTCTCCAGTCCCACAACCCTCTAAGATACTTGCACTCATCCAATTCCAGTTGCTGCAGCATCCTCATTTTTTTAGTGGCTGTGTCTTCAGTTATTGAGGTCCTATTCTCTGGCATTCCCTCTCTACACCTCTCTCCCTCTTTACCTCTCTTTCCTCTTTTAAGATGCTCCTTAAAACCACCTATTTTGGTCAACTGATATAATATCACCTGATCTATCTGAGTCTCCTATTTTGTTTAGAATGCTTCAATGAAGTGAATGCTTCAATGAAGCCCCCAGGGGCTTGGGGCTCCGAAAGCTTGTGCGGCTTTTGCTACCAAATAAACCTGCTGGACTTTAACCTGGTGTTGTTAAACTTCTTACTGTGTTTCCCACAGACATTGCCACACCCCCACAACATTCCAGACCCACCTATCCCCCCACCCTCCACCACCCAGAACAATCGCGGCCCCCCTCCCCCTTTCCCCTCCACTGATCTCAGGCAGAGTGGCAGTGGACCCCCCCCCCCTTCCCCCCATCGATCTCAGGCAGAGTGGCAGCGGACCCCCTCTTCCCCCCACTGATGTCAGGCAGAGAGATCCACCCTCCCCCCCTTCACCCTACAGATATCAGGCAGAGTGATCCCACCCCGGACCCTCCCGCACAAGGCCCCATCTCATCTACACTCCGATGGCTGTGTGACACCTCCCTCTCTCTCCCCTGTCGGTAATCATTGAGGCACTCATCCCGCCCCAGCAGCACACCTGCAAGTGCTCACTTGCTTTCCCCTCAATGCTAACAAGCAAACTGCATGGAACTTGCTGGAATGTTCTGCCAAACTGCCTGCAGCTGATCTGCCCGAACGAGGGTGCAGCTCCATAAAAAACTCAGGAATGGACAGGCAGGCAGTACAGGACAATGTGCGCACAACCAGCCCCCCCGATTTTCTGAGGACGACTTGGGGAGGCTGCTGGATGCAGCAGAGGTGAGGCGGGACACCCTCTTCCTCCCAGGAGGACGCAGACCCAGGGGGTCTGATGGCCATGCGGCCTGGGAGGCAGTCGCCACCTCGGTCAGTGCCAGGGCACTGGCACCCCGAACCGCGAGGCAGTGCCAGAAAAAAATCAATGACCTCATCCGTGAAACAAGGGTGAGTGCTGAACCCCATTCAGCATGCTCCCCCATATCTCCCCCAGATCCTCCCATTCCCAGCACCCTGCATGCCTCCAGCTCCTGACCTCTAAGCACCTCTTTCCTTTCCCCCCAGTGAGCCCCACTGTGTTTGCCCTCTAAGGGTCACCACCTGATTCCCTGCATGAGTCACGCCACCATTTATTTTATGGTTCCATCTGTCTCCACTGAAGAAGACCGAGCACAACACTCGTGAGAGGGCGAAGACAGGGGGTGGTGAGCCAGACCTCCAGGTCCTCACCCCATTTGAGGAGCGGGCGCTGGAGCTCTCCAGAGAAGGGGAGACGCGGGCTGCCAGAGACAGCATGGCCGGTCTGCCGTCCAGGCGTGAGCACCTGTCATTCCTACACTCATTTTGAGGCAATTTCCTGGGGGCATGAGTTTCGGGTGCAAGGGGCAAGGTGTAAAGGAGATGTACGAGGCATGTTTATTTGCATAGAGAGGGTAGTGGGTGCCTGGAACTCACTGCCGGGGGAGGTAGTGGAAGCGGAAACTATAGGGACATTTAAGGGGCATCTCTACAGCTATGTGAATGGGATGGGAATAGAGGCATATGGCCCCCGGAAGGATAGGGGCAAACAAATCAGATGGGCAACCTGGTCGCTACAGGGTTGGAGGGCCGAAGGGCCTGTTCCTGTGATGTAATTTTCTGAGTTCATTGTTCTATGTTCAAGGGAGACATGTGATGCATGTGTTTGGCGTCCCAGATTCCTCTCCCTCCCTTGCACTTAACCTCGTGTCCTGTGTTTCGGGGACAGATCCTGATGCCCCGGGGCTTTCTGGACCGCAGGCCCCGGCTACAGCTCCCATCCATCCAGAGAACGATAGCTCTGACGAGTCCTCGGAGGATATGGGTGAAGGGATCTCCGAGGGTGGCACCGTTTATCTGTCAGCTTGTACCTCACAACTCACCATCGCAGAAACAGACACGTCGGTGGGTCCAGTTAGTTTTGAGGCTTCTGGGTCACAATCCGGTGAGCACAACACATCTGCTGATGTACATCGGGTGGAGGAGGAAACGTCCGAGGCCTCTGGCATGCAGGGGCCTGCCGGAGACAAGGACTCAGCTGGCCCCAGGCTACATGCCGGTCCTCTGAGATCACTTCTCCCTCAGCTGCTGGAGATGCAGCAACAGAGCCAGGGAATGCAGGAGGGGCTGACGGCCACACTGGACCAACTGTGAGGCTGCCGGGAGGAGTCCCAAAGCTTTCAGGTGGACCAGCTATTGCCTGTCTTGCATGCTTCCAATGCCAACACTGCAAGGGTGGCATCTGCAGTGGAAAGCCTGGGGCAGGGGATCCTCACCATGGGTGGCAGACTCCAAGCAATGGCCGAGTCATAGCAGGCCACAGCGGAGGGACTGAGCAGGCTTCTCGAGATTCTGCGGCCCATGGCTGAGAAGCTTGAGAGCTTGCAGGAGACCCAGCGGGACAGCACTGAGACACAGTGGGCAATGGCAGCAACCCTTGAGAAGGTGGCGCAGTTTCAGAGGGCTGCGGCTGAGGGCTTGAAGAGCATGGCCCAGTCTCAGAGGGCACTTGCTGCGGCCATTGAGAGATGGCCCATGACTCAAGTGGCCATCGTGGAGGGGTCGACCACCATGGATAGGACGCAGGTGGTCCTCCAGGACTGGCAGTGCCAGGTGACACTGGAGCTTCTGGAGCTCATGGAGTGACCCGGGAGCCAAAAGGGACCCCAAGGGAGGAGGAAGGGCTCGAGCCCACACCTTCCACTGAGGCTAACAATTGTGCAGTATTCAATAAAGTTGTATCAACATTTTGTAGTGCTTTGCAGACGGCATTAATTCTTTGAGGTAAACGGTTCCACAAAAAAAGTAACAACCGCAATATACGTTTCAAACTTCTCTGCTAAGGATTTCGCTTCAGCTTTCACATATGATTTTGCTGAATTTGATGCAGCTGTGTCTAATAAGATTTCCTTGATTATCAACAAGTTAATTTTCAAACCCAAAACAACATCTGCACAAACTAGCCACCTGGTGTCGTGAACTCTTTTAACCGTAAAATGTTTTCCATTTGCCTACTCCAAGTGTGATTGCAACATATTTCACAGATGTGTGGAAACTGAAAAAAAGGCATACACATTTTGAACAACATGAAACTAATGGACAGCTGCCTCACAGTATTCAGCTGCAGCATTGCAGGTTAAATACGAGAAGTGTCTAGATCATGGGATGAATAATGCACAGGGGCTTGCATTGTCCAGTCTTGCTTGTCGACCTCATAGAAATCATAGAAATCATAGAAGCCCTACAGTGCAGAAGGAGGCCATTCGGCCCATCGAGTCCGCACCGACCACAATCCCACCCAGGCCCCACCCCCACATATTTTACCCACTAATCCCTCTAACCTACGCATCCCAGGACTCCAAGGGGCAATTTTTTTTTTTAACCTGGCCAATCAACCTAACCCGCACATCTTTGGACTCTGGGAGGAAACCGGAGCACCCGGAGGAAACCCACGCAGACATGAGGAGAATGTGCAAACTCCACACAGACAGTGACCCGAGCCGGGAATCGAACCTGGGACCCTGGAGCTGTGAAGCAGCAGTGCTAACCACTGTGCACGTGCCGACCTGAATATTTTCATACCATGTTTGTGTATTATCAAAGCTCTGCCCACAATAATATTTGATGTCCAAGTCAGCAATGAGTTCCAAAACAATTATCTCCAGTCACTCAGATGTGTGGGATTGTAACTGAACAAAACAAAGAAATTACTCTACAACTTCACCATCAATGCTCACACGTCTTAAAATTAATGTTAATTGGTCCACATGACTCGTATCTGGTGTTGAGCCAACTATTATGGAATAGTTTTTGGCATCTTTTACTTCACTAAAGTAAAACATGGGATTTTCTGCCTCAGCCTCTCTCCTGCCTTGCCTAGTTGTGTCTTGTTACTCGCATGCACGTGCCTCAATGTTTGAACCAGTCTGTTTTCCTGCTGTAAGGAAACGCAACCAAACAGTCTGTTGTCGCTCTGCATTGAATGTAGAGCTGTGCTCAGATTAGTGCCCAAAGACACCAGTTGGCATGCCCCCCCCCCCCCCCCCCTCACCATTGGTTGGGTCCCTGTGCCTAAGCATGCTGTTTATTATTGTAAATCCGCCTCTGGATTCAAGGTTTTCAAAATGGCGCCGCTGGTATTGTTGAGGAGAAGAATTTTGCATGCACGCTTCAGACTTTTAGCACAGCTTTTAAAGTGGCAGTGACAGACTGGGAGAAAGAGGAAGACTCAAAATAACTGCTGGTCGGGTTGCGACCATGAGTCAGTTGACTGGTGATGGCCTGCCACGGGTTGGGTCTGGGGTGGAAGGACAAAGATCCTGCTGGCAAGGTGGCTAAAACTTTTTAGGTGCTGGTCTTTTATTTAAACGGGGATTCCTGTTTTTTTGTTGAGCGCTGGGTCAGAGGTAGGACTAGCAGCAAATGTGCAAATGAGCTTTCTGCCTGACTGATTTTTAAAATTAATAGTTCACAGGGTTAGCTTCCCTGGAACCTTACAAATATTGTACCTTGCCATGCAGGCTGCTGGCTGCGAGATTTGCATTGTTGAAGCTGCTTCCATTGGGATCCAGTGGAAACTTATGCTTTTTTTGCTAATGCTCTTCGGGAGGGTTTAAACTAATTCAGCAGGGGGATGGGAACCTGAATTGTAGCTCCAGTGTACAGGAGGTTGAGAGTAGTGAGGTCATGGATAAGGTTTCAAGGTCGCAGGAGTGTACTGGCAGGCAGGAAGGTGTAACGCCAGGAGCATCTGGAATAAAGTGTGTGAACTTGCAGCATGGGTTGGTACCTGGGACTTCGATGTTGTGGCCATCTCGGAGACATGGATAGAGCAGGGACAGGAATGGTTGTTGCAGGTTCCGGGGTTTAGATGTTTCAGTAAGAGCAGGGAAGGTGGTAAAAGAGGTGGAGGTGTGGCATTGTTAGTCAAGGACAGTATCACGGTGGCAGAAAGGACGTTTGATGAGGACTCGTCTACTGAGGTAATACGGGCTGAGGTTAAAAACAGGAAAGGAGAGGTCACCCTGTTGGGAGTTTTCTATAGGCCTCCGAAAAGTTCCAGAGATGTAGAGGAAAGGATTGCAAAGATGATTCTGGATAGGAGCGAAAGTAACAGGGTAGTTGTTATGGGGGACTTTAACTTTACAAATATTGACTAGAAAAGCTATAGTTCAAGTAATTTAGAGGGGTCAGTTTTTGTCCCATGTCTGCAGGAGGATTTCCTGACACTGTATGTAGATAGGCCAACAAGAGGCAAGGCCACATTGGATTTGGTACTGGGTAATGAACCAGATGTCTTTGTGCCTTGTTTGTAATCAGAACTCCCACCCACCTGACGAAGGGACAGCCTGTTCCGAAAGCGAGTGGCTTTTGCTTCCAAATAAACCTGTTGGACTTTAACCTGGTGTTGTTAGACTTCTTACTAATGAACAAGACCAGGTGTTAGATTTGGAGGTAGGTGAGCACTTTGGTGATAGTGACCACAATTCGGTTACGTTTACTTTAGCGATGGAAGGGGATAGGTATATACCGAAGGGCAGGAGTTATAGCTGGGGGAAAGGTAATTATCATGCGATTAGGTGAGATTTAGGATGCATAGGTTGGGGAAGGAAACTGCAGTGGATGGGCACAATTGAAATGTGGAGCTTTTTCAAGGAACAGCTACTGCGTGTCCTTGATAAGTATGTACCTGTCAGACAGGGAGGAAGTGGTTGAGTGAGGGAACTGTGGTTTACTAAAGAAGTTGAATCTCTTGTGACGAGGAAGAAGGAGACTTGTGTAAAGATGAGACATGAAGGCTCAGTTAGGGCGCTTGAGAGTTACAAGTTAGCCAGGAAGAACCTAAAGAGAGAGTTAAGAAGAGCCAGGAGGGGACATGAGAAGTCTTTGGCAGGTAGGATCAAGGAAAACCCTAAAGCTTTCTATAGGTATGTCAAGAAAAGAAGAATGACTAGGGTAAGATTAGGGCCAGTCAAGGACAGTAGTGGGAAGTTGTGCGTAGAGTCTGAAGAGATAGGAGAGGCGCTAAATGAATATTTTTCGTCAGTATTCACGCAGGAAAAAGACAATGTTATTGAGGAGAATACTGAGATACAGGCTATTGGACTAGATGGGATTGAGGTTAATAAGGAGGAGATGTTAGTAATTCTGGAAAGTGTGAAAATAGATAAGTCCCCTGGGCTGGATGGGATTTATCCTAGGATTCTCTGGGAGGCTAGGGAGGAGATTGCAGAGCCTTTGGCTTTGATCTTTATGTCGTCATTGTCTACAGGAAAAGTGCCAGAAGATTGGAGGATAGCAAATGTTGTCCCCTTGTTCAAGAAGGGGAATAGAGACAACCCTGGTAATTATAGACCAGTGAGCCTTACTTCTGTTGGGGGCAAAGTTTTGGAAAGCATTATAAGAGAGGATTTATAAGCATCTAGAAAGGAATAATTTGATTAGGGATAGTCAACACGGTTTTGTGAAGGGTAGGTCGTGCCTCACAAACCTTATTGAGTTCTTTGAGAAGGTGACCAAAGAGGTGGATGAGGGTAAAGCAGTTGATGTGGTGCATATGGATTTCAGTAAAGCATTTGATAAGGTTCCCCACGGTAAGCTATTGCAGAAAATACGGACGCATGGGGTATGAGAGACCAATGGCTTCCTTTCCTCAGTGACACTGCATTGAGGGGCCACCCCAACTGGTATCACCATGAAGCATCCATCGGATGAGGGTGATTTAGCGGTTTGGATCAGGAATTGGCTAGCTGTAAGAAGACAGAGGGTGGTGGTTGATGGGAAATGTTCATCCTGGAGTTCAGTTACTAGTGGTGTACCGCAAGGATCTGTTTTGGGGCCACTGCTGTTTGTCATTTTTATAAATGACCTGAATGAGGGTGTAGAAGGATGGGTTAGTAAATTTGCGGATGATACTAAAGTTGGTGGAATTGTGGACAGTGCGGAAGGTTGTTGCAGGTTACAGAGGGACATAGATAAGCTGCAGAGCTGGGCTGAGAGGTGGCAAATGGAGTTTAATGCGGAAAAGTGTGAGGTGATTCACTTTGGAAGGAGTAACAGGATTACAGGGTACTGGGCTAATGGTAAGATACTTGGTAGTGTGGATGAGCAGAGAGATCTCGGTGTCCATGTGCATAGATCCCTGAAAGTTGGCACTCAGGTTGACAGGGTTGTTGAGAAGGCGTACAGTGTGTTAGCTTTTATTGGTAGAGGGATTGAGTTTCGGAGCCAGGAGGTCATGCTGCAACTGTACAAAACTCTGGTGCAGCCGCACTTGGAGTATTGTGTACAGTTCTGGTCGCCGCACTATAGGAAGGATGTGGAAGCATTGGAAAGGGTGCAGAGGAGATTTACTAGGATGTTGCCTCGTATGGTGGGAAGGTCTTATGAGGAAAGGCTGAGAGACTTGAGGTTGTTTTTGTTAGAGAGAAGAAGGTTAAGAGGTGACTTAATCGAGGCATACAAGATGATCAGAGGATTAGATAGGGTGGATAGTGAGAGCCATTTTCCTCGGATGGTGATAGCTAGCACGAGGGGACATAGCTTTAAATTGAGGGGTGATAGATATAGGACAGATGTCAGAGGTAGGTTCTTCACTCAGAGAATGGTAAGGGCTGGAATGCCCTGCCTGCAGCAGTAGTGGACTCGCCAACATTAAGGGCATTTAAATGGTCATTGGATAAACATATGGATGATATTGGAATAGTGTAGGTTAGATGGGCTTTAGATTGGTTTCACTGGTCGGCGCAACATCGAGGGCCGAAGGGCCTGTACTGCGCTGTAATGTTCTATGTTCCAGCCAGGAGACTGTGGCTGTGGCAACACCTTCTGACTCCCCCCTTCCTGACCCTGGGGCATCTCAGGGGCAGCGGGATGAAGAGGGTGTCATGGAAACATCCCTGACACCTGGAAGCAGGCCAGGGCCCTCAAGGTCCAGGGCCTCCAGAGGACGCCCGCCACACGCATCACAAGCCACGGGGCGAGGTTGGCAGCTGGCCCCCTCCACCTCCGATGTACATTCTGGGGAGTCACTGAGGCGTAGTGCTCAGCTGTGTAAGGTTAGGAAGTTGTAGTTCACTGAGATGGCACGGGTGAAGGGCTGCACTAGTTAGAAAGAAATGTAAGCACCTTAACGTTTTCTTTTCACAAGTTTTTATCTGAATGCCTTTATTGTAAATAAATGTTTTTCTCAACAACCACCTGCGAATAGGTTGTCTCGAATAGGATTCCTGCCCCATTGATGATCACCCGATGGATGCCTCATGGTGATATCAGTCGGGGTGGCCCCTCAATGCAGTGTCACTGAGGAAAGGAAGCCATTGGTCTCTCATACCCCATGAGCGATGACCTCCCGTCCCCCAACCCACCCACCCCAGGGCCCTGTATGGGGGTTTCGGATCCCTTACCCACTAGACAGGCGTGGGCCCAGGTGCCAGCGTGCATGTGGATCTCAGGCAGGAGTCAGACTGGTTTTCACCAGGGCATCATCAGAATGGTGCTTAGCAAGTCGTCATCACCCTCCTGCCTGGAAAAAAACTGACTAACACAGAGTACCCAAGCCCATCACTCTGATGTGACAATGTGCAGGATAAATGGAAGGCATTTTGCGGGGAGGGTGTGGGGGGCTGGGGGGGGGGGGGGAATGGAACCCACAATCACTATCCCATAGCGACTGAACCGCCTGGTTATCAGAGCCTCCCTTGCCTCCCTCACATGCCTCAGTTGAGCTGATAGCCCTTCACCACCTGGCTGGTGTTCCAAGGCATTCTCATCCTCCTCTTCCTCCTCCTCCTGCTGGTCATCCTCCCCAGTGACGGCCGGCTGGTCATCCTCCACGTCCTCTTCCTCCTCCAAGAGGTCACCTCACTGCAGTGCCAGATTGTGCAAGGTACAGCACACCACCACTATGCGGGAGGAGATTAGGGGGCTATACTGGAGGGTCCCTCCGGATCGGTCCAGGCACCGGAATCACATCTTGAGGAGCCCAATGCAGCTCTCTACTGTCGCGCGGGTGGCTACATGGGCCTCATTATAGCGAGTCTCCGCCTCGGTCACAGGCCTCTGCACAGGCGTCATCAGCCATGTCCGAAGCGGGTAACCCATATCACCGAGGATCCACCCCCGCAGCCTGGACTCCTCCTCAAATGCTTCCGGGATGTCCGAGCTCCTGACAATGAAGCTGTCATGCACGCTGCCTGGATGTCTGGCGCAGACGTGCATGATGGTCATATTGTGGTCACACACGATTTGTACATTCAGGGAGTGGAACCCCTTCCTATTCACAAATGATCTTGGATTCTGTAGGGGGGCCCTGAGGGCGACGTGGGTGCAGTCAACCGCCCCCTGTACATTCGGCATCCCCGCAATTGCAGTGAACCCTACAGCCCGGGCTTCCTGATGGGCCTGGTCCAGGTTAAATTTGATGTACTGCCCAGCCCGGGCATACAGGGCTTCAGTGACCTGCTTGACACAGGAGTGGACTGAAGACTAGGAGATGCCATTGACATCTCCGCTCGGGCTCTGGAAGGCGCCAGTTGCATAGAAGTTCAGAGCGGCCGTCAATCTGACAGCCACCGAGAGTGGGTGCCCCCCCTCCCGCCTCTAGGCGCCAGGTCCTGCAACAGGTTGCACAGGTGTCGCACGGTATCCTTTCGGAGTCGGAGACGTCGGCGGCACACGGTGTCCGACATCTCCTCGAAGGACACTCGTGCATGGAACTGCCGGGGTCTCTGCTCCCTCTTTCTCCTGCACCCCTGCTCTGGGTGAATGGCGGCCACCTCCTGCCTCTGGTGGTCGTCTCCCTCCGGTCCTGTAAGGCCCGGGCCTCCTGGGCCCGCAATTCTTCCTCCCGTTCCTCCTCCTCAGTTCCAGCAGCAACCAAAAGAACAGCAAGATCGATTGGTTGCATTGCAAAAGCCATCTCGTCACTCTGAAAGGGGGGTGAGGGGGAGGTGGAGATGAACAAATGTGGAAGTTATGCAACGCTGCTTGCTCCTAGCACATCGACAATCACAGCCCCCCATGCCCACCAATCCCCCCAGCCACAAGCTCCCCACAATCATAGCCCCCCCATGCCCACCAATCCCCCCAGCCACAAGCTCCCCACAATCATAGCCCCCCCATGCCCACCAATCCCCCCAACCGCATGCTCCTTTAAATCACAGCCCCCCATGCCCGCCCAGCCATATGCTCCTTTAAATCACAGCCCCCCATGCTCACCAATCCCCCCAGCCACATGCTCCCCACAATCACAGCCCCCCCATGCCCCCCCAGCCATATGCTCCTTTAAATCACAGCCCCCCCATGCCCACCAATCCTCCCAGCCACATGCTCCCCACAATCACAGCCCCCCCATGACCCCCAATCCCCCCAGCCACATGCTCCCCACAATCACAGCCCCCCCATGCCCCCCCAGCCATATGCTCCTTTAAATCACAGCCCCCCCATGCCCACCAATCCCCCCAGCCACATGCTCCCCACAATCACAGCCCCCATGACAGTCCACACTTTTATACAAAATCAGTATCAGGTTTTGTGACAAGGGCTTACGCGGGAAAATGAGTAATAGAAACAATTAGTAAGGAGCAATAAAACAATTAGTGACAACAAAAATATTAGTGGCAACATAAATACAAGTGGCATCTCAGCTTGACTTTCCAGGCCCTTTGGTCTTATCAATAGCAACAGTATCCTGTCTTTGGAAGGAACGAAATGGTTCGGTGACTCCCTCACCTACGACCTTATCTTGTTCATGCATGTAGTTATAGGGTACTTGTCAAAATACCCTGAGACAAGGCCAGTTGTCCTTGTGTTCTATTTTATTGCTTCCCTTCCCTAAGATAAGCAGAGTTAGCCTCAGTTCGACCCTACTAGAGTGGGTGAGGGTCAAATGGTTTCACAGCTGCTTTGTTCTGTGGTTTCTTGTTAGTATCACATCGAGCAAGTAGCCACTTTTCCCATCATGCTAATATTAGTTTATACCATATCACAGCAGTTATCCAGGCTATCTTCAAATTTATCTGGAGATCAAAGATGGATCGCGTCCGGAGGGAGGCGATGCACAAATCTCCAGAGAACGGAGGGAAAAACGTTCCCAACGCCGCCCTCATCCTGATGGCCACCTTTGTCTGCGGCTGCATCAAGCTGTGTGTAGATCCTCGGTACAAGTAACAGCAAGTGCTACTACTTTTTGAGGTTCTACCTGTCCCAAGTGTTGCGGAGGATGGATCTGGCCACATTGCCACGGAACGCTCCAAGTAGTTGGACCGTACCGCAGCACCTGTCCTTCGTGGAGAAACTTTTCCGGAAACACACCTTTGACCACATGGCGATCAAGCAGTGGTCAGCATGTAATGTCCTTGAGGCCCTGAGAGAAAAGGAGATGGCGGATCCTGTCGGATGGTTCCCTGAGCGGACTGTCAGTGTCATCTGGCAGAATGCCTCATCACCAGAACTCACAAACAAGCACCAAGACCTGGCTTGGCTGGTAGTGAGAAGGGCATTCCCCGTCAGATCCTTTATGCACGCCCGAGGTCTCAACATCACCGCACGCTGCCCTCGAAGCGGCTGCGGGGGTGATGAGACGGTCGCACACCTCCTTGTGGAATGTGCCTTTGCAAAGAAGGTCTGGAGTGAGATGCAGTGATATTTGTCATGGTTCGTCCCGAGCAGCTCGGTGACGCAGGACTCTGTGCTCTACGGGCTGTTTCCGGGGACGCACACCGAGACAAATATCAACTGCTGCTGGAGGGTCATCAATTCGGTGAAGGAAGCGCTTTGGTCCGCCCGAAACTTGCTGATCTTCCAGCTGAAAGAATTGTCCTCGACCGAGTGTTGCAGACTGGCACATTCCAAGGTCCAGGACTACGTGCTCAGGGACGCGCTCAAGCTTGGGGCAGCCGCCGCAAAGGCACAATGGGGAAAGGCCACCGTGTAAAGCCTTTCTAAAATTGCCATGCTAAAATTGCCCTTAGTGTCCTGAGATGTGTAGGTTAGAGGGATTAGTGGGTAAATATGTAGAGATATGGGGGTAGGGCCTGGGTGGGATTGTGGTCGGTGCAGACTCGATGGGCCGAAGAGCCTCTTTCTGTACTGTAGGGTTTCTATGATTTCTATGATTTCAACTGAGGCAGACCGAGGGCCGGGTAACTGCAGAACACCATCGGCCTGCGTAACTGTGTGCCAATCTGAAAAATAACAGCACACAGTCAAATCGGATGTATGTATATAGTTTAAGTACTGTAATGTAATGTCGTGTAAATAAGCATAGTATTGTACTGTAAAAATGATTCTTTTTTTGCACTGTTTGTAATTTTTGGATCTGTCGTTTTGCAATGGTTTACTTGAGAGTTTTTTTTTATGAATAAAGTATATTTTTGAAATTAAAAAAAAGTATGACTAACTCACTGTAGACATCAGACACTGGAAGAATGTTGTACCCAAAGGAAGCCACACATTTATGCAACTTAGCATAAAGGGTGCTATTCATGGTGATGTTTATTGGTGTACAGGTTTTTACTGTTATTTTCCACTCCTCCCCTGTTTCTTAACAAGTTGTGTTTCAGTCATTATCTGGGTGAGGTTGCATCTTATGTATATGTAAGTAGTAGAATGGGAACCTTTGTTAACCCTGTCTTCTACAGGGAAATCCCAGCCATTGTGTCATCCTGTTTAGCCACTAACTGGCTGGAAGTCTGAATCACTCTGTAACATTTATTGGTTTCTCTGAGGATTATGTGCATAGGTGGGTTTGATGTGTGCTCCTGCCTGAAACTGCTATTAGGTTATTTCCAAAATGAGTTCTATGAAATATGAAATGACATATTGCAAATAAGCTTCTATTTATTCATTTATTGGATGTGAGTGTTGCTGGCTAGACCAGCATTTATTTCCTATCCCCAGTTGCCCTTGAGAAGATGGTGGTGATCTGCCTTCTTAAATTGTTGGAGTCCTGGGGTATAGGTACACCCACAGCGCTGTTAGGGAGGGAATTCCAGGATTTCGGTCTGGAGACAGTGAAGGAAGAGTGATATATTTCCAAGTCAGGGTTCTGAGTTACTTGGAGGAGAACCTCCAGGTGGTAATATTTCCAGGTATCTGCTGCCCTTGTCATTCTAGTTGGTAATGATCATGGGTTTGGAAGGTGCTGCCTAAGAGCCTTGGTGAGTTCCTACAGTGCATCTTGTAGATGGTACACAAGGGTGCCACTGTTCATGGCGGTGGAGGGATTGAATGTTTGTGGAAGGGTTAGCAATCAAGCAGGTTGCTTTGTCCTGGATGGTGCTAAGCTCCTGGAGTGTTGTTGGAGCTGCACTCATCCAGATAAGTGGACAGTATTCCATCATACTCCTGACTTGTGAATTGTAGATGGTGGACAGGTTTGGGGAATCAGGAGATGAGTTACTTGCCACAGGATTCTGAGCCTTTAATCTGCTCTGGTAGCCACAGTATTTAAATGGCTAGTCCAGATGAGTTTCTGGTCAATGGCAACCCCAACTCCACAGGAGCAATATCTCCTCAGCCAGCTCATCTGCAGCCTCCTCGAACTCAGTGAGGGCAATGAAGTCGGCCATCTCTCCCCAAGTCTGCAACTTTTCACACCTGTTGTGTGCCACGTTGCCCTGTATGAAGACGAAAGAAAGAGATGTGATGAGAAGGGATGGAGCAGGGGGTGGGGTGGATGCATGCCCCCCGTATGTGGTGAGCCCTCCCCAGAAAGACCAGAGAATGGAGTGTGAGCAACATAATAGATGGGATGATGGTGATGTGAAAGTCTCTGCCAGAGAAAGAGTATTGATGTGTCCTCTGCTGATGGCTGTGTGTGTTCCCTGAAGAGAGCAGCCCTTTGAGTGCATGACGCCATGATGAGAATTAGATATTGGAGAGATTTGAAGAATGACATATCCTGATGGAGTGGATGAAATCATTTATCCTCTGCACTGGATGGCATTTTGGGCATGGTTGCCAACAATGCTGACCAGCATTGCAACCACCCCCCAGGCCGGAGAAGTGAAGCTGGGTGCTTTTCCTGGAACCATCCCTGGGATACAGGACATTCCTGTGCACCCACATTCCTCTGATGCAGGCCTCAAGGACCTGTCGGGTGAAGCAGGGTGCTGCCCTTCTTTTGAGGCTTTCAGCCTTCTTGTGGCTTGAAGACATGTCTGCAGGTATCTTGGAGGTAGGTGGGCTGGAGAGAGTAAGATGTATGTGTTAGACTGGCATTTAAATATGGCACCTAGACTTTCGAACCCGCCAGGTGCCAACGGGTGGACATATCAGCTCCCGACCCACCAGCTAATTTGGCACGATGTTTACCTGTGCATAATTAACAAGCTGCAAAGCGCTGAATTGGGTGTAAGTCCTGCCAGCTGGGTGACTGCTGCCAAAACCACCTATCACTGCCTCATAGATGGAAACAAATAAATAGCCTAGAGTAACTATTTCCAGTGTTGGAGGGATCCAGAGCAATCTTAAAATTAGGGCAAAACTATTTAGGAGTAAAATCAGGAATTACATTTTCATGCATAAAGTCCTGGAAGTCTGGAACTCGCTTTCACAAATGCCTTTGGATGTTGGGACTATTGAAATTTCTGCGATTGAGATGGACATTGCTGGGTAAGGATACCAAGAGACATGGCGAAAAGTCGGGTAAATGGAGTAGAGGCACATATGAGACGTGATACGACTGAACGTTGGAACAGACATGAAGAGCTGAAAGACCTACTCCTATTCCTGTTTTTAAATGTGTACAAAATACAGAGAATGTGATCATTCCCAATTTAGGCTTCACCATGCTGAGTGGGCCTCATGAGAAATGTATGCACAATTGCGAGGCACCTTGACTTCTGCCTTGTTTCTGATTGCAGTAGTTTTCATCCCTCATTGGCAGTCAAGTGCAAGGGATCTGGATGGCCGCATTGACCCAGTTGTTATTTTTGCTCCGATTACCTGAGCCTCAGCTATTTATAGTCTCAAAATAGGTCTCTCTTTGCAGCACTGCTGCAAATCTCTATCTGTTAACATGAAAGGGCGAAGTGTCACCTGTGTCTTTCTTGAAGCATTGTGAACCGTCCCTCCACCCTTCTGCTCCCACCAAGACTTCTTTTTTCCTGGAGTACTATAATTCTCTAAGAGGAGCTGTCCCATTCCTAGGCAGGCACCTATGAAATTAGATGATTGGCCTCCTGTTAACACTTTAATGTGACCTGTTGCCATGAGCCGACACAACCCTCCCTATTTTCCTAATGCTTTTAAAAATGCTGGGCATTCACTATTCTTCCAAGAGGTGGCAGTCTTGTCATTTGTTTTAGATAGTGTTCCATATATTTCAACAGAGAGCAAATTAACAAGTGCTGTAGTTAGGCAGCGTTGCCACAGTTTTACCTGTGATTCCCTCAGAGCCAGATAGCAAGTGTCATAAACAGCATCAGGTAAGATGGAGAGCAGCAAGAAAAATCGCTGGACTTAATCTCCCAATATCCTGTCAGCCCATCACTCTGATCCTCTGGGGGTTGTATCCCACAGAATTTATCTCTGAAGATTGGGAATGTCCGGTCTTTGGTTTTCAGCACCATGGGATCTATCCGCACTTTCACAGTGAGGAGCCTCGCTTGTCTGTCCTGGACCTGCCTTATAAAAGGCTCAGGTGTTGAGTTCCAGCTGGGCAGGCCACTGTCTGTTACCAGGGGAACTCATTCTCAACGAGCCCCACTGGGAGCTCAATCAATGATTCTCCATAGATCTCGTGGGGGTTATCACATGCCGCCCCTTCCGCCCCCTCTCGAGTCCAAAGGTTCTCCTTCACTCCTCTGCTTTCTCTGCCCTCTTTGCCCGTGGCCTCATTTCCATCACTTGTAGGGTCAAGCCGGGGGGGGGGGTGCGTGTAATGGAAAGGTAAACATCTCTTCTGCGAAGAGCATCAAAGAACCACTACAGGGGGCTCGTCCTTGGTGGTGAACTCTGACTGAGCGTCCTCTGTCTCTGTCTCCATGTCTGAGCCAGAATCTTCATCGTTCAGGTGACTGGCTCTTGAGCTTTTAGAGGGTGGGGTTTCCTGTCCACTGGCTGATGTGAAGGATGCTGATGCTGGCGCATTCGGAGAGACAGTTGCCCCTGCGGAGGGTTCCCTGTGACGGGAGGTGTTCTGCGTGCTTCCTTAAGGTCTTCTCTCTGGTTTTTACCGTGTAGGACACTGGTCCTTGTTTTCTCCAAAATAACTCCCAGAATCCATGGAGAGCCATTGCCAAAGTTCCTCATTTGGACCGTATCTCCCGGTTTGAAGTCTCTATCCAGTCTCTGAACGTCAGGCTAAGGCTAGTCCGAAGCTGTCGGCGCAGCCATAGCTCCACCAGGGCTATGCCCATCGTTAAATGTGACAAAGTCCTATAGCTAAAAAGGAAATCTGCAAGCTTTGTTTCCAGAGAACTTGTGGTTTGTTTCTTTATACCACTTTTGAATGTCTGGACCACCTGCTCAGCCAGGCCGTTTGAGGATGGGTGCCATGCGGATGTGCCTTACTCCATTCGTACTCATGAAGGTCTGAAATACCCCGCTGGTAAATGGGATCCCCGATCTTCCTAGCCAGGCTGAATCAGAAATGGGCAGTGCATCAACTTCCGTATAAGCCCAGCGTGCAGAGTGGGGTCGGAGGAAGGATAAGACATGCCTCTTTTTATGTTAGTAGCTGCCTTATTCCGGTAAGTTTCACATAATTCACATCCCCCCAAAAGATTTTTGTTTGAATTGTAACAGGCTATGCATGTTGGTTGCATGACCTTCTGATTTGCTCTCACCTTCTATTCCCAAAGGAGGCAGAGAGTGGGTATAGATGGGTCTTTTTCTAATTGGAGGTCGGTCACCAGTGGAGTGCCCCAGGGATCTGTTCTGGGACCCTTGCTGTTTGTCATTTTCATAAATGACCTGGATGAGGAAGTGGAGGGATGGGTTGGTAAGTTTGCCGACGACACGAAGGTTGGTGGGGTTGTGGATAGTTTGGAGGGATGTCAGAAGTTACAGAGGGACATAGATAGGATGCAAGACTGGGCGGAGAAGTGGCAGATGGACTTCAAGCCAGATAAATGCGTAGTGGTCCATTTTGGCAGGTCAAATGGGATGAAGGAGTACAATATAAAGGGAAGGACTCTTAGTACTGTAGAGGATCAGAAGGACCTTGGGGTCCGGGTCCATAGGACTCTAAAATCGGCCCCGCAGGTGGAGTAGGTGGTTAAGAAGGCGTATAGTGTGCTGGCCTTTATCAATCGAGGGATTGAGTTTAGGAGTCTGGGGATAATGATGCAGCTATATAAGACCCTCGTCAGACCCCACTTGGAGTACTGTGCTCAGGTCTGGTTGCTTCATTACAGGAAGGATGTGGAAAAGATTGAAAGGGTGCAGAGGAGATTTACAAGGATGTTGCCTGGATTGGTTGGCATGCCTTATGAGGATAGGCTGAGGGAGCTCGGTCTTTTCTCCTTGGAGAGACGTAGGATGAGAGGAGACCTAATAGAGGTATATAAGATGTTGAGAGGCATAGATCGGGTGGACTCTCAGAGGCTTTTTCCCAGGGTGGAAATGGCTGCTACGAGAGGACACAGGTTTAAGGTGCTGGGGGGGTAGGTACAGGGGAAATGTTAGGGGGAAGTTTTTCACACAGAGGGTGGTGGGCGAGTGGAATCGGCTGCCGTCAGTGGTGGTGGAGGCAAACTCAAGAGGGTCTTTTAAGAGACTCCTGAATGAGTACATGGGACTTAATAGGATGGAGGGTTATAGGTAGGCCTAAAAGGTAGGGATATGTTCGGCACAACTTGTGGGGCCGAAGGGCCTGTTTTGTGCTGTAGTTTTTCTATGTTTCTATGTTTCTAAAGAGCGGTGAACTTATGGAAGAGGTTGCGGGCCTGTGTGGTGAACTGTATCTGGGGGCTATATTCCGTCATGGGAGAGATGGACCTGTTTCTGGCCGGGTGTTAATCATCTCCTGTAAGAGGTGAGCATCTTGCAATATTAACATCTGATCACCTAAAGGGTTTGGAGGAGAATTTTCCAGATTTATTCCCCCCCAGTTGACTTGGATTTTATCATCTTTTTTGTGCTTCTCCTTGTAAGTTCTACAGCTCTGGATGAGTAAGGAAATATTGCATAGAGCACAACAGTGTGAACAAGACTGATGGTCCAATGCATTTGTAAATCAACCGTACGATTTAGGCTGCACCACTAGAGGGAGCACTTTCCACATACATGTGGATGCACTCAGTGATAGCAGTTCCCTAATTCTCTGAAGTTAAATTAAAACACAATTGTAGTTCCATTGGGAGAATCAAAGTGCAGCCGAATTACACTTAAACATTAATAATGAAATAAGAAAACTGTTTCACAACTGAATAGCAAACAAATCTGGGAATGAACCCAGATGGAACTTGCAGCGGGCACTGGCAAAGCGGAATCCACTCTGCCTCAGACTTTCAATTTATAACCTTTTAACGTGTTGGTGAAAATCAATATTAATGACTTTTGAATAAAATACTTTTTAAAGAAGAAAATCGATCTCAAATCCACAACTCTTGAACTAAGAGTTTCATTATCTACCCATTGAGCTAGCTGGGATAATTGGGAACTTCCTTCATGTTATCATTGGTCCTCGGACTGAGCTCCAGCTAGTCAGTCAGCGGGCAGAGTGTTTCTGTTCTGGGGGCCTTGGTTTGGGACTCTAGACTTATGTGGGTGAGAGTAGATGAAATATAAATCAAAAGGTGGAATAAAAAGCAAAGCAGAAAGGACAAGTTACCTCAGCGGTGGGAGAAATCCTGTATGTGCCAGTGGGCACAGTGTGAGCTGAGTGCCCCATGTGCAGGTGTTCCTGGCGCTTGGTCTGAAATAAGTATTAGGTGCCTTGCTTTTGTCAGACCCTGGCTGAAATTGGTCTGTAAACAGGCAGAGCTTGGGCCCATCATGCCCTGCCCCACTCTTCCAGGTACTGACCAGCTGAAGACAACTGTCCTTAAAGGGATTGGAAGTTGGAAGCCATTCAATAAATAGCCACAAAACATTTCAAGCTTACATTTGTATTTAGCCAGGAGGAGCAGGGCTGATTCTCCTGACATCTCAGAAATATTGCTGACCACAGTCAGACCAGGTTTGGGAACTCTCTCCTCCATGTTGCCTCCAACGTATCTCTTTCCACCATGCTCCTACCCTCCCAGGTCTTACCAGCAGGTTAGCTTGGCACTGGGCTTGGATGGAATTCCAAAGACGTTGACCTGAGGATTGCTGCAGTTTTCCTGTTTCATTTAGTGGATGCCCGAAGGTGAACTGGGATCTGCTTTCTCAAAGCTGTCTTCAGGCACGTGTTGAGGTGTTTCCGGAAACTAGCATGAATTGAATTTATCGCCCCTAAATTGTCTAGCCCACAGGGTGGCACAGTGGTTAGCACTGCTACCTCACAACGCCCGGTACCCGAGTTCAATTCCCAGCTTGGGTCATTGTCTGTGCGGAGTCTGCACGTTCTCCCCGTGTCTGCGTGGGTTTCCTCCGGGTGCTCCGGTTTTCTCCCACAGTCCATAGATGTGCTGATTAGGTGCATTGGCCATGCTAAATTCTCCCTCAGTGTACCTGAACAGGCAGCAGAGTGTGGCGACTAGGGGTTTTCACAGTAACTTCATTGCAATGTTAATGTAAGTCTACTTGTGACACTAATAAATAAACTTTACTTTACACTTCCACTGACCGGATAGCTGTTTTTTTTGTCCTTGCAGGTGGGTGTGAAAGATCCACAGTCATACTTAAAGAAGATCTGAAGAGTTCTTTCCACTTTCCTGGCCAATATATATTCCTCAAACAACATCATTAAAACAGATGATGGCCGTTATCACATTGCTGTTTGTGGGATCTTGTGTGCAAAGTAGCTGCTGTATTTCTAACATCACAACAGTGATTACACTTCAAAAAGTACTTAATTGGCCGTAACACTTTGGTTGTAACATTTTGGGATGTCCTGAGGACATGAAAGCTATTATATAAATGCAAGTTCACCTTTGTCCGTATACAATTTTGGCATCATTCTCAAATTGCTCTGGATAATCACCTCCTTCAGCAAATCATCACGCGCACAGGGAATATAATTTAAATGACCTCACCTCACAGTCTTAGACAAAGTGCAATCACTGCACTGCTGTTATGCAAAGAGCAGCGATAGCACCATTGTGCTGGGAATTGGTCCTCATCATCCAAATTAACTCGATTTTACCAGAACTAAGGAGCTGAGAAGTTTCACTCGACAGCAGCTCCATGGCTCCCTGTTTCAGTTTGTGTGTACATGAGGCTCGGGTCGAACCTAGTGCCAGATCCATACAATCCCTACAGTGCAGAAGGAGACCATTCGGCTCATTGAGTCTGCACCAACCACGATCCCACCCAGCCCCTATTCCCGTAGCCCGACATATTTACCCCATTAGTCTCCCTGACACTAAGAGGCAATTTACCAGGTCAATCAACCTAACCTGCACATCTTTGGACTCATCGGGATTAATCCAATGTGGTGCAGATATTGGCTGGGAATCCCATTCCAGCTTTCTGAATCAGGGGTCACACTGGGCACAGACGCCATCACCTTCTGCAATCTCATCTTGTGTATGAATGGTTTGGTGTCAAATATGAATCTTTGCCTCATGTAGCTGTCGGAGTTAAAAAATACCTCTGAGGCTGGTATGAGTCAAAATAGAGTAGGCTTTATTCTCACAAGCTTGCGGGAGAACCTGATCCCTTGAAAGCGGAAGCAAAAGTTCTCCCTGCACACAGAAAAGTGGGGATATATATATACAGCATGGCTTCTAATAACTGCTGGTCATGAAGCAAGCTTCCAGACCAACTACAAAAAATACATTGATAGCTTCTTGACCATAAACCAGTGTATCTGGCATCCTCAGCACACGAAGCGCAGGTCTTCTGTTTCCTGTTCTTCCTGCAGTTCCCCTTTGAAGTTCCAATGCTCTTCCAGCTGCCTCAGCGGGAGTTCCTCTTCAAACGGCTGATATCGCGCTCCACACCATGAAATCGCCTGTCTTCCGCAAACCACACACAAACTTGTAGGAAAGGTAAGACTTCACAAACACATTCACATTTACATTGACTATCTATTGTTATAAAAATAAAAGTTAACTGGTATTAATGTCAGAAGCAGTACAAACAAGAATAACTTTCATTCATGTCAAAAGCAGTATAAACCTGAGGAAATTAGCCACAATGGAGCGTTATGCTTGTGATACATTCTAAGTACAAAGTTCAACCTTTTAGGTACAAAATACATTAACCCTTTCCCTTCTTCAATCCCCCCTTTTGGTCGGGGACAAGTTCAAACATGGCTCCATGACCAATTTAGAGCCAAAGGTTACCAATATATATGGGCCTACCTCCTTCGTCAGGAAGCCTGCCCCTTCTGCCGGTACACTTGCACTTGGCATAATTCGGGCTGTTCGTTCAATTATGTCATATAAATACAACAAGCAATAACAATGACAATTAATACAATCAACCCATGCATCAGGTATGATCTCCACGACCCAAACCATTGCCCAACCATCCTGGAGGGTTGTAATTATGATATTGGCGCCCTTCATTCCGTATTGTCTTCGCTACTCGTTGGATATAATCTGCCAAATAGAACAGTACAGCACAGAACAGGCCCTTCGCCCCACGATGTTGTGCCGAGCTTTATCTGAATGAGTTATATTTCAATCATCCAGGATATACGTGCAGCATTCGGAGCGCACATTCCTCCCTGGAAAGCCAACACACAATCAAGTGTCAATCGGTTCTGTAAAGCAACAGTCCGGATAGCCACAACCTCGGCTGATAATTCAGAGAAGGCTGTGCTCACCTCCTCGAACCTGTCTCTAGTTTCATTCGCAGTTCTCTCCAAGGTCGAGGCCATATGTATAAGTTCCTGTGCTGCTTTTGCTGTCCCATAAAGTGGGAAAGCTATCATAAAGAACTGTTCTGTCTCACTAATGGTGAATATAGGGTACCATATATGCTAAATAACACGATCCTACCCAATCCCAAGGAAGCCATGGGTAGGCATTGTTTCCACAGACAAAACAGGTACCATCATATGCAGTCATGCTGCTCATATAAGTAGAGGAGAGGCTGACCAGGACATCAGCAATGGGGCAATGGATTGTAATCTGTTGCACCAAAGCCCAGGCACCACTGGTGACATTGACCTGTTGGGTACAGTAGCTGAGGCCCACAGGTATGGTTCCGTTTCTTACCAAGCAGATAGATCCCCCCCTTGTTGGTTTTTCACAACATGCCTGATGGGGTTTTTTAAATGTCACTTTCCTTGTCCCGTCTTGGGTTCCATTCTGATTCGAAATCCTCTCTACCATTCCCGGAGTTGACAAAGGGATAGGGAATAAAGGACTTTCCCCCCTTTCCTTCGTGCATGGGAATATGTAAGCAGACCCAGCACCTACTCAAAATTTTGACTGCAATACATACAAGTGAGATATATACATGAAAGTGTTCATGTGATCGGGTGGGATTTTAGAGGATTGGTACAATGATCGCTTGGATCGACCAAATCTCATGTCGATGTACATATCCTCCCGAGCCCTCTGTTGTTGCCAGGTACAGATCCATCCCGGTCCCTCAGCTAAACACCAAAAATTCCAGTTACACCACGTTACATTGCATGGGAGACCCCAATCACCTCGCCCCTCCAACAGAGTTGACAACATGGCATGGTTAAGGAATCCCAAGCAGCAGTCCCTCCGGGTTACCTCCCAGGGACTTATTCCATGTGTCGGAAGGTTACAATAGACAGAGCCATCGTTACAGAGATGCTTGCGATGCTCTGTCCCCAAGTCTACACAATTCCATCTATACTTCCTCTCCGTAACTAGCAGGGCAAGGGTCGTGAGAAGCAGCAAGAAAATCATCCTTTCACTTAACTAATAACCCGCGCGACCATTATACAATGGTCCAAAGGCTATACCGCCCGCGCGCCACTGCCCGCGAACCCGTTCAGCTTGCTTGGAGGTCAACCGTCTCACATATCTGTGAATTAAGCACACTACACAATTTTAACCTCATAGGGGCGCTCCCATTTGGGGGCGAACCCAGGTTTGTCAAGTAGTGCTTTTACCAGGACGCAACTTCCCGCCCATCAGGGAGCATTTCAAGCCCTCTCTCTCTCTCTGTGTCTCTTTGTTCCGGATTGTCTTTTACCAATTTGTGCATCCCTTTTAGTTGGATGCTTAGTTCCAAAACATATTCCCTGTATTCATCTTTTACTGAACCTACATCATCGCCCATTCTGTCATTAATTTCATAAGGGGTTAATCCGGTTGTCCGGTTTGTGGTAACTCTTAGCCTCATCAGTATAGTGGGCAATACCTCTGTCCACAATTTTCCCGATGTCTGTATGGCTTTAGCTAGTACATTATACATTTAACTACACACCCCCTTCCATAGAAAGTTTAGTGTGAATTAAATAACACTTTACACTGGTTTTTTGGCTGCAGTTGGACATCCATTCATTTGTATATAATCTCATCAAAAGACATCGCATTCCCCATTAAAATCACATACCATACAGCTCCAATCTCTATATAATGTACCCCGACATTATCTCTAATTTAATCATTTGTATGGCGAAGAAAACAGGAAGCTCCTACAGAATTATGTTTTATCAATACACAACATATAATATATAACTATATTATACAAAATTGGTGAAGGCTTTTCAGGATTTTATTTTATTTTTGGGTCTATATAGCAGTGCTATACTGTATAATAAAAATAATCAAGCGGCAGTTGTATCATACCACTTTACACAGCAAAACCGTAATATCCGAACCCTTTTTAATTCAAGCCGTTTCCAATTTTAAACTGAGCTCCAGATCAAACCACCCCCGCACTCAAGGAAAACAACAGGCACCAAATCAAAACCAAAGTAGGTACAATACATACTCGTTAATTAATCAGAAACATTTTGGTTTGATTTTAACTGGTCAGATTTTAAGCTTGACAGTGCTCAATATTTGGCAAACTTTGAACAATAGATAGCACATAAAATTCCAACGGCAGTACATAATTTTAACCAGTTACAGAATATTAAACTATCAGACATTCGTAAAGGCAATTTGCATTGGCAACTAAGATTTAATTGATTGATCTCCTGCTGGAACTTGAAATAAGCAGAATTACGATTCATTTCACTAACTTAAAATATTTTAACCTGACTCATAGACAGTACATTTACCACATTCTTTTGTTCTTGCTTATCTACTTTCCATAAAATTACTTAATTCCTTCTCCCAATTTCTCAACTAACTCTCTCATAATCTTCACTTCAAGACAAAGGAGAGAGCACATGGTTCCCTCCAAGGTTTAAATCCTTTCTTAACAAAGTTCAAACACAGGTTTATTCAAAATTCAAATTGGCTATTTCAAACTTCAATTTATGTACTTTGATTTTGAAATTTCAATTTACCTTCTAATTTTATTTAAACTCTGTATCAAACCCACTGTTGTAAAATCACAACAAAGCAAACAACTTTGTGAACACACATAGACACACATGGAAGCTTCCAACACTCATTCAAACTTAACATCTTTAACTGAGATGTAAGTAAAACATTTAATAGAATACAGAACTTGGATTAAGACAGTCACTTTTACTCTTCCTTCTTCCAAACTGTAATTACACTCAAAACAGAAGTAAATTCAAGAAATCTTATCACTTTAATCTTTAACAGTCTTAACACCTCCCCAGCTCTCCTGAGGCTAAACTAAGGTCATTTATTACCTGCAATAAACACTCCGCAAGAACAAACAAAGGCTTCAACAATTCCTGCTCTCAATTTAATACAACAACAACCACCTACATTCGACTAGCAATCAGATCACACAAACACACTGAAATACAAAAACTAAGATCTCTCCTATTCACCTCCAGGTATGCTATTAGCCCATTCTACCAACTCATCATAGTTCGGGGTACTGAGAATTCCCATTTTAAGGATTTTTTGGTGAACACTAAAGAATTCATCCTTAAAAACCTGGATGAACGCTCGATCTCCTTGACCTGGGTTTCCTTGTCCTGAGCACTCCTGATATACCTGGAACAACCATCCCCCACATTCAGAAGCTCCTTCTCCTTTTAGCTGTTTTGTTGTGGTCATTCTGCTCCAGTTAGTGGGAGCATTCCCTACCACTCTCTGAATTTCTACCTTAAACTGGGCGAAGGGTGTCTGTTGGGCATCTATCTCTGATGTCAGGGTGACTACATGTGTCCACCGTCCCCCACTATAATCCTGTGCTGGAGGAGCGGCGGGTTCACCTGCTACCTGCCTCCACTTATCCGCTGGACAGGCTGCCCTTACCAGCTGGTGTACATCTCTCAGGTGTAATTGGCGTCCTACCCAGATTGTGTCTAATTCTTCCCAGAATTTAGTGTTTGCGCTTCTAGGTTGTAATTTACCCAGGGAAGCCATTATCTGCTGCCTCTCACCTGAGATGAATGGTTCATAATTTACTTTTGGCTGCGCATTTGTTCCCCCTTGGGTTACTAGCACTAAGTTGTGTTCTAGTGCTTCCCGCTCCTCTGGAGGAGCGGTTAGTCCCTGTTGTGTGGACTCATAAGGCGGTAGAGGAATGGTTTCCCCTCTCCATAGCTTTTCTTCTAATACTTGGTTTTGTTTCTCCAGTTCCCTTACTCTGGATTCTAACTCCCTAATCCTTTCTTTATCCTCACTCCACTTCTTAGTAGAGGCGACTACTTGCTCAATTAGTCCAGCTAACTGATGTATTAACAATACTCCTATTTTCTTTGTCATGTTTCTCTTTTCTTTACCCAATGACTTATGCTGTTGGCCCAGAGGGCAGGATAAGTTCTGCCCCCCTTTTCTCATCTGTTTAATGAATTTGTTCCTCTTAGTCATACACTCATTTATCAGGGATTCCGGAGGTCCCCACTGTCTTTGTGATCCTGCCATAATACAGATAAGTTTGATACTCACCACCTGAAGCCTTCTGTTCTCCCTTCTCGCTCTCCCACTCCTAGGCTGCTCTTATCAGAGTCCGGTGTTACCTGTCAGGAGTGATCATATCCTTCCGTACCACCGCTTACACTATTAAGCTTACACTATTAAGCTTACTTCTACTCCGGTGATCACTTAGACCGTCTCTCTCTCATACAGACAGTTTCTTTCTCACTCATGTCTGAACATCACACCTCAGGCAACTTTTCTCCAGTCTTTATACCCACTTCAAAATCCTGGCCTCAGCGTGGGGGATTTCCCCTCTTAACATTTGGTCTAAGGCTGGGTATAAAAGACAAATGCCTCCTTGTCCGTATATGTTCAGTTCAGACGTCTTTCACTCTCACACTCTCTCATCACATGTGATCAGCCCACTGTAGTCTGACTCACCCTATTAGGTTCAGAACTCTATTCCAGTACCCAGGTTGTGGCCATTCAACCTGAGCCCGCAAACAGATCCCGAGGGTCTCCCAGGTTTCGGCACCAAATGTAGGAGGCAAAAAATACCTCTGAGGCTGGTATGAGTCAAAATAGAGTAGGCTTTATTCTCACAAGCTTGCGGGAGAACCTGACCCCTTGAAAGCGGAAGCAAAAGTTCTCCCTGAACACAGAAAAGTGGGGATATATATACAACATGGCTTCTAATACTGGTCACGAATCAACCCCAGACCAGTCAAGACTCAGAAATACAATTTACAACTGCCGGTCATGAAGCAAGCTTCCAGACCAACTACAAAAAATACATTGATAGCTTCTTGACCATAAACCAGTGTATCTGGCATCCTCAGCACACGAAGTGCAGGTCTTCTGTTTCCTGTTCTTCCCGCGGTTCCCTTTGAAGTTCCAACGCTCTTCCAGCTGCCTCAGCAGGAGTTCCCCTTCAAACGGCTGATATCGCGCTCCACACCGTGGAATCGCCTGTCTTCCGCAAACCACACACAAACTTGTAGGAAAGGTAAGACTTCACAAACACATTCACATTTACATTGACTATCTATTGTTATAAAAATAAAAGTTAACTGGTATTAATGTCAGAAGCAGTACAAACAAGAATAACTTTCATTCATGTCAAAAGCAGTATAAACCTGAGGAGATTAGCCACAATGAAGGGTTATGCTTGTGGTACATTCTAATTACAAAGTTCAACCTTTTAGGTACAAAATACATTAACCCTTTCCTTTCTTCATAGCAAACTGTGCAGCCTGTTGAAGCCTGACCATTGAGTTTGCATGGGATCAATAAAGGGTGATATGGTTGTGTGAAGCTACGTAAAACCAAGCAGTAAGCACGGAATAAATTGGCAGCCAAAGTCCCTTGCAATTTTGGGTCTTGTATCTGGTACAAGGTGTTATTGAGTCATCTCACATTGCCAGCTATGTTCCTTGAAGTACGCCATATTGTCCCACAGCTGACCTTTGCTTTTGAAAATCCTATGGGTAGTGTTGAATCTGGAGGATATAATGTGGGAGGTATCTGCTCTCTGTCAGCTGATGTACCAGTACTCCTTCAAGATGAACACCACTGGGAACAAGCACAGAGTTTACCCTGGGTCAGTGACTTCAATTTTCATCACCAGGTGTAGCTCCGTAGCACTCCAGAAGGACATATCTGCTAGACAGCGTCTGCGGCAAGTGGTGAGCGGTGTTTAACCTCTTCCTCACCGATCTACCTGTCACAGATGTATCTGTCCATGACAGTATTGGTAGGAGTGAGCACCGAACAGTCCCAACTTCACAGTGAGGTTACCCTCCGTCGGGTTGTGTGACCATACCATCATCCTAAATGGGATAACTTCAGAACCGATCTAGCAGCTCTGAACTGGGCTTACATGAGGTGTTGTGGGCCGTCGGCAGCAGCAGAATTTATTGCCGAGCAGACCACTCTGGCACATCCCTGACTCTGCCATTACCATCAAACCAGATAAGCCAACCCTGGTTGAATGAGGAGTGCAAAAGAGCATGCCAGGGCCCAACACCATGTCTACCTAAAATGAGGTGCCCACCTGGTGAAACTACAACACATGCTGAACCGCTGAAGCAGCAGATTATGGGCAAGGCTAAATGATTCCACAACCAAAGGGTCAAAGTTCTGCAATCCTGCCACTTGGTCCGATAAGTGGCAAGCCACATTCATGTCACGCGAGTGTCAGGCAATGACTATGATCACCAAGAGAGAGTCTAACTACATGCATTTATCATTCACTGGTATAACCGTAATCAAAATCTACACCATCAATGCCCTGGGAATCGCCACTGGCCGGAGCCCCAGCCTCATAAATACTGTAGCTACCATGGCAGATCTGAGGCTGAGCAACTCACCTCCTGACTCCCCATAGCCTTTGTTCCATCTACAAGCCACAAATCAGGAGTGTGATGGAATAGTCTCCACTTTCCTTGATGAGCGCAGCACCAACCAGGACAAAGCTGATCACCCCACTAACAGCACAACATGGCTGCAGCGTGTGCCATCTACAAGAAGCACTGCAGCAACCTGCCAAAGTTTCTTCCCCAGCACCTTCCAAACCCTTGACCTTCATCCCATAGAAGAACAAGGACAGCAGACACACGAGAAGGCCACTAACTCCAAGTTCCTCTCCACATCATACATCATCCTCCTTAGAAATATATCACTGTTCCTTCATCATCACTGGGTCAAATCCTCAAACTCTCTCCTTAAAAGCACTATTTTACAGGTGTACTGTCGGAACATGGGCTCATTCCCAAGGAAAATTATGGATGGCCAATAACTTGCTCGTGACTCCCTCTTCCCATGAAAGATTTTTTGTTTTTAAATCAGACTCCCTGAGCCCTTGGAAGCTGCTGTCTGGAGGGTTAGGAATGGGATATCACCACCCTAATCGCATCTTCCAATCCTGAGCTTGTGCCCTGAAATTCAGTGCAAGACATTCCAGTTTCAGCTTTAAGCCACTTCAATCAGGAATCTTGCTGATGAATCTTCACTGGCCCGTAAATTCTTCCCATGTTGCAGATGACACAGCAGTGGCTGCAGAATGAAGACCAGAATACCTTGCATTGACAATTCACTGGGTATGCTCACAAACCAGCTGGACGTCAAGAGAGTGGGATCCCCTTTGATTCTGGTACAGGGCAGAGTTGGCACCTACAAAACATTGTGCGTGCAATCTGTGGCATCCAATTCCCATGGAGAAGCCTGCAGTTCCAGCAAAGTCATTTACGCACTCTACCCACTTCTTGGCAAGAGAGAATGAAATGTAGTCAGCTCTCAATTGAACAGAGTCTCGGTGACTCCTCTTGTATTACAGTGAATGGCAAACTGTGAGATGTTGTAAATATTCCCAACCTGAAAAGAGCTAGGCACAGAAACGTTCATTGCTATGGTCACCATTGCAGTCACTGACAGTGCGATCTTTGCCCTGCGCTGAGGTTACAGTTGCAGCTGCTGCAGTATTCAGGGAGGATGTCCTTACTGAAGTACAGACATCTGACATTTCTCAGCTGGGAGAATTGTTATCTAAATGTCCTGGGTGTATCTGGCCTCTGTTGAAACGGGAACACCTGTTGCTTCTCCTCCCTCTTCCAGCAGCTTGTCCTGTTCTGTGTTACCTCTATTAATCCTCATCCTGTATTTTAAAGGGAATGACCACCAGTGCACCCATGTCTAGGAGCAACTGGTTGGCACAGAAGACTTGAAGTCAGCAAAAAACTTCTTCAGCACCTGCCACACCACTCCCTGCAGATTTCAACAACTTTCATAGAAATCATAGAAATCATACAGTGCAGAAGGAGGCCATTCGGCCCATCGAGTCTGCACCGACCACAATCCCACCCAGGCCCTACCCCCACATATTTACCCGCTAATCCCTCTAACCTACACATCTCAGGATTCTAAGGGGCAATTTTTAACCTGGCCAATCAACCTAACCCGCACATCTTTGGACTGTGGGAGGAAACCGGAGCACCCGGAGGAAACCCACGCAGACACGAGGAGAATGTGCAAACTCCACACAGACAGTGACCCGAGCCGGGAATCGAACCCGGGACCCTGGCGCTGTGAAGCAGCAGTGCTAACCACTGTGCTACCGTGCCGCCCAACCACTGTGCTACCGTTCAACAACTATAGAAAGCACCAGCCCCTCGCAGAACCAAACGAACACTCACAAGATATCAAGAAGCAACTAACCTGTAAGTAGTTAATGATCCCTCTGAAACACTGGTCACGAGTCTTTACTGCTACTGAACAAGTGTCTGGTCGTGTGCGGTTAAGAAAGGGTGTTGCTGGACCATTAACCTCCAACATGGCATCAAGTCAGCACAGCGACTATTCACTGTATCTGCCAACACACTTAACAACATGGCATCCAGCGCAATTTGCCCAAAAGGTCCATGTGCCATGGAACCTAGTTTGGTATTCCAAGGATACTCAAGCAGCTAAAATATGGGTGCAAACAATCCTAATTTCTCACCCATTTTGGCTCTGCTGGGGTCTCCAAGATAATTGCTCCAAACGAATGTCAGAAAACTTCGCCATCCAGGGAATTCTGACCAAAGACTAGATAGGGGAACAGACCAAACACAGAGCAGGACATTAATCATGGCCATGAAGACAGCATGAAATAAAAACAGAAATACACAGCAGGTCTGGCAGCATCTGTGGAGGAAGAAATAACATTTACCGGCAGGATTTTACGGCTTCACTCATCCCGAAACTGTAAAATCCTGCCCAAGTTCAACGGATCTTCTCATGTTCCGGCCTTAGCCCGCTCCAATTCCTGTGGTGGGCGGGGTGGTAAAATCCCGGTGAACGTTTCAGGTTGAAAGCAATGTTGAGCATTTCTGGCATTTTCTATTTTTATTTCAGATTTCCAGCAGCTGCAGGATTGTGCAAGGAGTTGCAGAGCACTGGAAATTACTGGGCCACCTTCACTCTGGGAATCACCTGCCCAGACCCGTCTCCAACCACCACACTGCTATCCCACTGGGCAATCACTCAAATAGTCACAATCTTTCACCTGATGGAGGAGCAGCGCTCTGAAAGCTGGTGATTTCAAATAAACCTGTTGGACTTTAACCTGGTGTCGTGAGACTTCTTACTGTGCCCACCCCAGTCCCACGCCGGCATCTCCACATCATGGCTGTATATGACAGCATACAAACGGGAGCTCAGTCACATATACTCAGTCACATATGATGCGTATGATTCCTCTCCCTGGACTGACACTAAGGGCCCTATTTTACCATCTTGATTCTAAATGCTGGGCGGATTTGAAACTGGGAGTGTTTCAGATCCGACTTTTAGACCCGTTCTGAGGCGCCCCCATACGCACTCTGCCTGAAAAAATATCAGCGAGTCTGAATCTCGCTGCACAAGCCTGTGGGTGGGGCTTAACGTGCTGGAAATCCTGCAGCTCCGATTGGTACCTCCAACTGCACATGTACAGAAAAGAAATGATAGAATGCGGCTCCTCGCCACATCGCTCCTGAGCCGGATAATGCCTCCCCCTGGCCTCCCATTGACATTGCCCCACCCCCACAACATTACTGACCCCCTTTCTCCCTACCCACTTCACCACCCAGACTGATCCCAGGCAGAGTGGCAGCAGACCCACCTTCCCCCTCACTGATCTCAGGCAGAGTGGCAGCGGAACCCCCCTTCCCACTCACTGATCTCAGGCAGAATGGTAACAGACCCCCCCTTCCCCCTCACTGATCTCAGGCAGAGTGGCAGCGGACTCCCCCTTCCCCCTCACTGATCCCAGGCAGAGTGGCAACGGACCCCCCCTTCCCACTCACTGATCCCAGGTAGAGTGGCAACGGACCCCCCCTTCCCACCCAGACTGATCTCAGGCAGAATGGCAGCAGACTCCCCCTTCCCACTCACTGATCCCAGGCAGAGTGGCAGCGGACCACCCTCTTCCCCCTCACTGATCTCAGGCAGTGGCAGCGGACCCCCTTTCCCCCTCACTGATCTCAGGCAGTGGCAGCGGAGCCCCCTTTCCCCCTCACTGATCTCAGGCAGAATGGCAGCGGACTCCTCCTTCCCCCCTCACTGATCCCAGGCAGAGTGGCAGCGGACCCCCCCTTCCCCCTCACTGATCCCAGGCAGAGTGGCAGCGGACCCCCCCTTCCCCCTCACTGATCCCAGGCAGAATGGCAGCGGACCCCTTCTTCCCCCCTCACTGATCCCAGGCAGAGTGGCAGTGGACCCCCCCTTCCCCCTCACTGATCCCAGGCAGAGTGGCAACGGACCCCCCTTCCCCCTCACTGATCCCAGGCAGAATGGCAGTGGACCCCTCCTTCCCCCCTCACTGATCTCAGGCAGAGAGCCGTCGGGCCCTAAGACTGGGATTTTCTGATCTTCTGGGACCCGACGGAGGATGCAGCAAGACATTCCAATGTCTGCTAACTTTGGTGGGATTGGAAAATTCTGGTCTAAGCCATTCTGTCTGCAATTTTGGTGTCATATTTGAACCTGAAATGCATTTTTGACCTCATATTCGTGCCTTCACAAAGACCATCTATTTCCACCTCTGCCCTCATCTAACTTAGTTCAACCTTAGTTCATTGGCTGTTGAAACCCTTGTTTGTGCATTTGTTACCTCTAAGCTGGACTATTTTGATGTACTCCTGGCCGCTCTCCCACATTCTACCCTCCATAAATTTGAGATCATCCAAAACCTCAACGTCTGTTTTTTCGTGCCATGGTCCTGTTCACCTCTCACAACTCTGCTCACTGGCCGACATTGACTCCCTACATTGATTTTAAAATTTTCATTCTTGTTTTCAAATCCCTCCAAGACCTCACCTCAGCCATCCCTACCTCTCCCTCTGCTCATTTGCTGCTAAAACCCTCAGCCATGCCTTTGTGATTTCTAGGATTCACTCTTTTGATAATCTTCAAGATGGCCGCCCCTCTTGCACCCTTCATTAACTTGAGAAGGTTTACCAGACTGATTCCTGGGATGGCGGGACTGATGTATGAGGAGAGATTGAGTTGGGTAGGATTATATTCATTGGAGTTTAGAAGAATGAGAAGGGATCTTCTAGAAACCTATAAAATTCCAACAGGACTAGACAGGGTAGATGCAGGAAGGATGTTCCCAATGGTGTGGATGTCCAAAACCAGGGGTCATAGTTTAAGGATACAGGGTAAGCCGTTAAGAACTGAGATGAGAAGTTTATTCCCACAAAGGGTGGTGAACCTGTGGAATTCACCACCACAGAAAGCAATTGGGGTCAAAACATTGTATGTTTTCAAGAAGGGCTTAGATATATCTCTTGAGGCAAAGGGGATCAAAGGATATTGGGGGGGGGGGGGGGGAAGGCGGGATCAGGCTATTGAGTTGGATGATCAGCCATGATCATAATGAATGGTGGAGCAGGCTTGAAGGGCCAACTGTCCTACTCCCGCTCCTATTTTTTCTATGTTCCTATGAGTTCATTTCAAATTCTGCTGCCTGTAGCCTAACCCATGCCAAATCCCATTCATCCATCACTCCTGTGCTCGCTGACCTACATTGCCTCTACTTTAACCTTCACACTCTTGTTTTCAAATCACTCCATGGCATCACCCACTCCTGATCTCTGAAACTTCCTCCAGCCGTACAACCCTCTGAGATGTCTGCGCTCTTCTAATTCTGGCTTCTTGCATGTTGGCAGTTTTAATCGTTCCACTGTTGACAGCTGTTGCAAAGGAAATTATAAATTTGAAAACTAGACCAAGGAGCCCAAGCCAGCATCAAAACAAATTTCTGTCATTTGTAATGAAGTTCTCCTCAACAACTTCCTTATGGGTCCAGCTATAAAAGGACACTTACAGGAATGAGATAGTACAGGAATGTGATAGAGAATCTGGTGAACTGGTGCGGTGACAATAATCTCTTCCTCAATGTCAACAAAATGAAAGAGATTGTCACCGACTTCAGGAAGCGTGAAGGAGAACATGCCCCTGTCTACATCAACGGGGACGAAGTAGAAAGGGTTGAGAGCTTCAAGTTTTTAGGTGTCCAGATCACCAACAACCTGTCCTGGTCCCCCCATGCCGACACTATAGTTAAGAAAGCCCACCAACGCCTCTACTTTCTCAGAAGACTAAGGAAATTTGGCGTGTCAGCTACGACTCTTTTACGCATGCACCATAGAAAGCATTCTTTCTAGTTGTATCACAGCTTGGTATAGCTCCTGCTCTGCCCAAGACCGCAAGAAACTACAAAAGGTCATGAATGTAGCCCAATCCATCACGCAAACCAGCCTCCCATCCACAAACTCTGTCTACATTTCCCGCTGCCTCGGCAAAGCAGCCGGCATAATTAAGGACCGCACGCACCCCAGATATTGTCTCTTCCACCTTCTTCCGTCAGGAAAAAGATACAAAAGTCTGAGATCACATACCAACCGACTCAAGAACAGCTTCCTCCCTGCTGCCGTCAGACTTTTGAATGGACCTGCCTTGCACTAAGTTGATCTTTCTCTACACCCTAACTATGATGTAACACTACATTCTGCACTCTTTCATTTCCTTCTCTGTGAATTGCTTTGTCTGTATAGCGCGCAAGAAACAATATTTTCACTGTATGCTAATACATGTGACAATAATAAATCAAATCAAATCAAATTAATAACCTCAGAACGATGCTGGTGTAAAATTTGCCAATGACAGCGATAGGTTTATTGAAGCCATTTCATGAAACAGCATGAGCTCTTTGAGCAACAAGAAATGCCTGGTCACAATATGCAGCTCCTTGTGCTTTGAGCGAGAACCAGGCATAAGGCCCACTTGCCTAATTCCCCTTCCATACTTGCCCAGTGAGTACAGTCGACTGAGAATCAATCGAATTAAAGGTAACAGATACATTCACAGAGCAATTGGGGATTTCTCTTCCCTTCCACACACGCTGCACATTATCAGTGAAGGACTTCACAAATCATTTCACAATGGTCTTTGCTTACCATTATTTTACTCTATTATCATTGCCTGTTCTGACTAGATCTCCTTGACAGGTGAAGTGACAGGTTGTAGAGTTAACATCATAGAGTCCTGTTGACGTGGTCATAGAATCATAGAATCCCTACAGCGTGGGTGGCACAGTGGCACAGTGATTAGCACTGCTGCCTCACAGCTCCAAGGACCCGGGTTCAATTTCTGGCTTGGGCCACTGTCTGTGTGGAGTTTGCACATTCTCCCTGTGTCTGCGTGGGTTTCCTCCGGGTGCTCCGGTTTCCTCCCACAGTCCAAATATGTGCGAGTTAGGTTGATTGGGCATGCTAAATTGCCCCTTAGTGTCAGGGGGGCTAGCAGGGTAAATAATATGTGGGGTTACAGAGATAGGTCCTGGGTGAGATTGTTGTTGGTGCGGGCTCAATGGCCCAAATGGCCTCCTTCTGCACTGTAGGGATTCTATGAGTGCAAAATGAAGTCATTTGGCCCATCGAGCCTGCACCGACAAGTTATTTTTTCAGGGTTTGGACAAAGCATTTGACAAATGGGGGCATTTGCAAACATTCAGGGTGGGGGAAAATAAATATTTGCGATCCTTTGAAAAATCAAACATACAATTTGGGACAAAGAAAGTTCCAAAAATGACAAACTATGCTGTGTGACTAAGTGCAAATCAAATTGAAACAACTTCAATATCAGAAATAAAATGATTCATCATGCGCAAATATTTACACTGAGCTACAATGAGTTTTGGTAATTGGTTTTTACACCTGATTTATCATGCTTGTAAATTGTAATATCTCTGATAAGATCAAAGTGTGACATTTGAATGGTGTCAGTAAATAGGTGTGCTCAGTAGGGCTGAACAGGGTGTGGGCCATCTACACCTGTGCCGATTGAAGCTCAACTCTTGCCCTACCCTACACCCATTGTGCGTAGTGTGCTATAGTTTGACTGACGGAGCTCAATGAAGTTTATGTTGGGCTCATTAAGGCCTCAAGTCAAAGTTAATGAGGTCTTTAGCACCATGAAACATTCTCAGAAATAATTATTGTTACTAACTCTCTGAACAATGATTAGTCCCTTTTTTCTGCATGGGTTTCCTCCGGGTGGTCCAGTTTCCTCCCATAGTCCAAAGATATGCCGGTTAGGTGGATTGGCCATGCTAAATTGCCCCTTAGTGTCCAAAGATGTGTAGGTTAGATGTATTAGCCATGGTGAATGTGCAGGCGATATGGGGATAGGGTGGGGGAAAGATCCTGGGCAAGGTACTCTGTCAGATTCGGTGCAGACTCAATGGGCCAAATCGCCTCCTTCTGTACTGTAGGGATTCTATGATTCGGAAAGGAGACTCATGGTTGTAGGTTGTAGATAAAAACTGTCGGTTGTCCAAGTAATACCAGCGTTTGCTGGTTGTGCTGCTTTATTTGCAGGACGTGCATACATTCCCAATTCTCCCAACTTTATCCCAATCGCCCATCCTTAAAACTTTTGAACTCGAGGAGTCATGACTCTCCTGCTTGTATCTACAGCCTGGGCCTCCCTTAACAAAGTAAAAAGCAGCAGTGTTGACATGGAATTTCATTAAGACAGCAGAAAATTCACACAGCAAATAGACTGTGTAATCTCACCAAGCCTTACAATGGCCTGAGAACTTCGTGTTTCTCCAACTCTGACCTCTTGCCTATCTACCAATTCCTTCACCAACCACCTTCAGCTCCCTGGGCCCTAAGCTCCAGACTTCTCTGGCTTTCATAAGAACAGAATAGAATGGAGCAGGAGTAGGTCATTTGGCCTCTCGAGCCTGCCTATCCATTCAATACAATCATGTCTGACTATTTTACCTCCAGTTCACTTCCCCACCCTATCCCTCGATTCCCTCATGTCTGAAAATCTATTGATCTCAATTTCAAACATATTCAGCCACTGAGCATCTGCACCTCCCTGTGGTAGATGATGCCAAAGATTCACAACCCTGAAATGATGACATTTCTCCTCATCTCAATCCAAATGCCTGATCCTTTAGCCTGAGACGGTGACCCCTACGTCCTCAATTGGAAATATAAGTAATTGCTGGCTGTGGTGACATGCTGCAATGCCTCTGCTGGTGGGAGCATGGAACTACAGTGTGACATGTTTACATAGGCTTTTTCCATTATAACCATAGACATAGGAATTTATTATGGGGAAGGAATAAAGTTACACTAAAAGTTTTTAACCAGGATTTCTATCTGTGGCTGAAGGCCTCAAGACTCTGCAAGAAAGGCAGAAGAGATGTTAGCTAGTCTCTTTACAGTTCCCTTGATCTTACTTTATTTTTTGCTTGACCAGGCTGCGGGTGAAATGCGCAGCCAGGGCCACCATGTTGAAGAAACAGAATCCGCAAGCTATGTACCTCTCCGTACGCTGCCCTTGGGGCTGGATGATCAGGACTCCATTCTGGATCTATGAGAGAAAAGGAGGTGGGTGGGGGGGGGGAGATGAGAAAAAGAGAGCGATGGAGTTTCATGGGTTTTGGTCAGATCGATGTCTTACCCTTTGCATGTCCAAACCCTGACCTTTGCCCTTTAACCCCCAACATGCCATAGAATCCCTACAGTGCAGAAGGAGGCCATTTGGCCCATCGAGTCTGCACCGACCACAATCCCACCCAGGTCCTATTCCCGTAACCCCACATATTTACACTGCTAATCCCCTGACACTAGGGACAATTTAGCATGGCCAATCCACCTAACCCGCACATCTTTGAACTGTGGGAGGAAACCGGAGCACCCGGAGGAAACCCACGCAGACACGGGGAGAATGTGCAAACTCCACACAGACAGTGACCTGAGGCCGGAATTGAACCCATGTCCTTGGTGCTGTGAGGCAGCAGTGCTAACCACTGTGCCACTGTGCTGCCCTGTCAGCATGGTCTCCACCATGGTAAAGATGGAGTCCATGATGAGCAGTGCACTGTTGTAGGTCTGAGGCTAGGTAAGGATGGCAGTGTACTCACTGGATTGCCAGCACAGCTCCCGGGATTTGAGTGTCCCGACATATGTCTTGACACATTTCCATTTCCAACTCTCTCAATTCCTTTCAGGCCCTTCTTAGAACATATTTTTTTGTTCGAGCATTTGATCACCTTCTTCTAATGTATCCTTCTTTGGTTCAGTGGCAATTTGTTGCTCCTGAGAAGTGCCTTAGATCTTTCACTATGTTGAGGGTGCTATATAAATGAAAGGTGTTTATTGTTAAGAATGACTCTTTACAACCCACTTAAACAGGCCAAGGAAGATGTATTTTGAGATGTTGGAGTAGATGTACTTGAGGAAATGGTGGGTTAGATTTTAATCTTAACTGTCTGATGTGGAGGATTGCTTGTTGCTTACAGAACCCACCAGGTTTTCCACCTATTTAAATATATGGGAGGAAAATAAGATGGGTTCTATTAAAAGTGCGGAATCTTCTCCATCTAATATCCATCTTTAAGAATTCCTTGAAAGAACTGTGTTGTGTTGTGTTGTCCAGTCTGACTTAGACCCCAGCTCTGAGACAGGATCAGGATTATCAGTGCTTGCCAAGGTGAGGGTGAAAGCTTTGATTGATATGAGTCAAATTTCCCAGCCTGCAACTCACCAGTGCATCACATGGGTAATCAATAGTGGATAATTAATTCCATTGCTCTACATTTAGATAGCAGCCAGCAACATGAAAGAGCCCAGCATTTCTATAGCTTCCCAAAATTATTTCTCTCATGGCCGCACGGAACACTTTGAAAAAGATTGGAAGATTTGCATTTGTATAGCACCTTTTATGACTGACGAACATTCAGAAGCCAGTGAATGCATTTGTTTTGAAACTTACATTAGCCTAATGTAAGAAAGATCATTTCTACTGCCACTGGCATTGGAACCCTCTGAGGCTGCAGGTCTGTCAGTAACAGGGGGCAGATTTCTATGATCAGATTTCTGCAATTTCTTCAGGGGAATCGAAGTGTCTAATACATGGATCCTCATTGAGGTGATAGCCGGAGAATTGCTCCCTGAAGGCACTAGGTGGCTGTGACCTTCTCCCTTTCCTCCTCCTCCCTCTTTAAGCAGCTTGTTCTCCTCTGTGTCACCTCTGCTCATTTTCCCTGTCATGGTGCAGACCAAAGGGAATACAAGCCAGAGTTTAGGAGCAATCCTCGACGTTCAGCACCTCCCACACCATTCCCTGTCCACTTCAGCAACTTTAAATCAAGGGTCTAACTACCAAACACTTCTACAAACCAGCCAGTAAAAATCAATCAGTAACTAACCTGAAAGTGCAGATAGAATAGAACAGCATAGAATCCCTTCAGTACAGTAAGAGGCCATTCGGCCCATCAAGTCTGCACTGACCACAATCCCACCCAGGCCCTACCCCCATATCCTTACATATTTTACCCACTAATCCCTCTAGCCTACGCATCTCAGGACACTAAGGGCAATTTTTTTTTTAGCATGGCCAATCAACCTAACCCACACATCTTTGGACTGTGGAAGGAAACCGGAGCACCCGGAGGAAACCCACACAGACACGAGGAGAATGTGCAAACTCCACACAGACAGTGACCCAAGCCGAGAATCGAACCCAGGTCCCTGGAGCTGTGAAACAGCAGTGCTAACCACTGTGCTACTGTGCTGCCCCACTTCCTTGATCCTTTCAATTAGCCTTTGTGGCCAAAACCCTCACCCCTCGTATCGCCGGCCTCCGCAGTCGATCACCACCTTTGCCTAGACCCTCTTGGCTCTCTCGCGATTTTACCGGTTTGCCCTACCCCACCCATCGGCCGGTGGGGCGAAATGGTAGGATCCCCCCCTCCGCCCCCCCCCCCCCCCCCCCCCCCCCGCCCTGAATACGACTCAGCTTAGCGTGGGTTGCTGAGGATAGAGGGCTCTGATATTCTTCTTGTTGAATGTTGGAGGACTTCCCAAAGGGCAACTTATTAGGGTATTTCAGGGGCAATTCAATATGAGACCTTACTTTAAAAGTTTATTTATTAGTGTCATAAGTAGGCTTACATTAACACTGCAATGAAGTTAGTGTGAAAATCCCTGAGTTGCCACACTCCAGAGCCTGTTCGGGTACACTGAGGGAGTATTTAGTATGGTCAATGCACCTAACCAGCAGGTCTTTCAGACTGTGGGAGCAAACAGGAGCACCCGGAGAAAACCCACGCAGACGCTGGGAGAACGTACAGACTCCGCACAGACAGTCACCCAAGGACAGGAATCGAACCCAGGGCCTGGTGCTATAACGCAGCAGTGCTAACCACTGCTTCCTCCCACAGTCCAAAGATGTGCGGGTTTGGTTGATTGGCCATGCTAAAAATTGCCCCTTAGTGTCCTGAGGTGCGTAGGTTAGAGAGATTAGTGGGCAAATATGTAGGGATATGGGGGTAGGGCCTGGGTGGGATTGTGGTCGGTGCAGACTCGATGGGCCGAATGTCCTCTTTCTGCACTGTAGGGATTCTATTTCTATGATTTCTATTTCTATTTCACTGTGCCACTGTGCCGCCCCTCTGTGGGGGCTGGAGGACAAGGTAGGAGCGACAGGCTCCTGACATCACCGAATCTTTGAAATTTTACCATGAACTGCAGCTTCCATGGTGATTTTCCTGATCCTCCTCCACAAACAGGCAGATTTTGGAATTCCCCTGCTCCAGGTAGCGAGCTGACTGCTGTGTCCTGACATTTGGCAGTGAGTGAAATGGGAAGTGCATCTGATAAAGGAGCCATGAGTGATGTGTCCTCACACCTGGTAAAGGTAAAAGCACATAGAAGGCTGCTGTTTGTATAAGGAAATTTCTTGATTTGTTTGGATCCTGCAAATAAGCACAACGATTAAATATTTAGGCACACAAACTGCAACTCCAATCTGATCTAGTTCAGCTTGCCGACTCATATCTTAACAGTTTTGCTCAATCTGTGGTGACAAAGCATTCAGTAGGAAATTATCACATTGTCACACCCTTGACTGCAAATACTATAAAAACGGGCCAACGCGTTGCTCACTCACATCTTCTCCATACGTTAAGCTAGTGAGAGAGAGACAGAGAGAGACAGAGAGATCATGGCTGGCTGGCAGAGTCTTCTCGCTATTCTTTCCTTTGTTCTTGTTTCAGTCTCTGCTGCCCCTTCGCAGGATGTAAAGGAATATCCTGGTTTTGACCTGAGGAGCATTGACGAGCCTAAGCTTCTGAAAGTTGATACAGCTGACGAGGAGTTCCGAACTGCGGCAGAATTCGCCCTGGAAGAGATGAGCAAGAAGGGGAACCACATCTACAAAATTATGCAATACCTGAATGCCCATGTACAGGTAACACTGACAGCACCTTTTGCAGTGACAAATGACAGTGTGTTCTGCCTTTAATGGGCACTACTTTCTGCCAATATGTGATGCTTTAATAAGTTTGTAATTAGAGGCCTACATTAGTGATGAAAATGCAATTAGAGTGATTCCACCACAGCACTAATTTCAACTGCTGTTCTGTTATTTTAATCAAAATATCTAATTGAAATTTAAGATGATAGAATTGTGTAGTGGGCAAATATATATAATGCCATTTCCTCTGACACTGGGAACGGGTTTTAAAAACCAGAACAAACTGATGTTATGAACGTTTTGTTGTAAAGGCAACATTGGAAACAGGAACATCAAAAATAAATGCATTTTACTTTTGCACTAGGTGTTTGGAGGATCCATGTACATTTTTGATGTTATCTTGGGGAAAACTGACTGCCCGCTGACCAATTATGGAACAAAACCGCTAAAATGCAGCGTAATTCAAGCTGCAGGGCAAGCAGAGGTAAGTGAGATCCCGTTTTCCACTGGCTAAGTGAAGCATCCATAGCGGCACAGTGGTTAGCACTGCTGCCTCACAGCACTAGGGTCTTGGGTTCGATTCCTGGCTTAGGTCACGGTCTGTGTGGAATCTGCATGTTCTCCCCGTGTCTGTGTGGGTTTCCTCTGGATGGTTTCCTCTGAAAGACATGCTGGTTAGGTGGATTGGCCCATGGTAAATTCTCCCTTAGTGTAGCTGAACAGGTGCCGGAGTGTGGTGACAAGGGGATCTTCACATCAGATACCAGAGATGAGGGATGTTGATTATGAGGAGAGACTGAGCAGATTGGGTTTGTATTCGTTAGAATTAGAAGGCTGAGGGGGGATCTTATAGAGACCTATAAGATAATGAAGGGGCTGGATAGGGTAGAGATGGAGAGATTCTTTCCACTTAGAAAGGAAACTAGAACTAGAGGGCACAGCCTCAAAATAAAGGGGGGTCAGTTTAGGACAGAGTTGAGGAGGAACTTCTTCTCTCAGAGGGTGGTGAATCTCTGGAATTCTCTGCCCACGGAAGTGGTGGAGGCTACCTCGTTGAATATGTTTAAATCACGGATGGATGGATTCCTGATCGGTAAGGGAATTAGGGTTTATAGGGTTCAGGCGGGTAAGTGGAACTGATCCACTATCAGATCAGCCATGATCTTATTGAATGGCGGGGCAGGCTCGAGGGGATAGATGGCCTACTCCTGCTCCTATTTCCTATGTTCTTATGTTCACAGTGTGGTGAACCATTGTTGGTTACCACCAGGAGCGCCGAGCCATGGTTTGGCCAGCATTATGAGTCTGTAGATATGTTACTGTTGGGGTTAGGGTTGGGCTGTTCTACCTGGTAATATAGTCCTATGGTACACTTCAGTTGGCTCCGCCTTCCGGTAGAGGTATAAAGGTCACTGCTCTGCCTGGTGACCCTTTAGTCTGGGATTGTATATTGTATATAGTAGCTCCGTTATTGTTGGTAATAAAAGCCTTTATTTCCCGGGTACATCAGCCTCCCGTGTGATTTATCGCGCATCACACAGTAACTTCACTGCAGTGTTAATGTAAACCTACTTATGACACAAATAACTAAACATATTGTTGTTATGTGCTTTGTTTCCCTATTAGTTCTACCTGTGCCACTTTATCGAGTGGAAAACAGCTACAAAACAAGAGATCTTAAGGAGCAAATGCCAGAAAATTATCCTGTAACGCCTCCAGTGCCAACTTCGACATTGAAGAAAAAGCACCTCAGTCAATCTCTAATGATTTTCTGTGCTTGTAGTAACAAATTTGACTGATTGTTGCGATAACCTGAACATAAATCACATAATTGTATAACTAATATGTTGTTACCAGTGAAAATGCTGTCAATCGCAAGTGACTGAGTGCTGTAAAATGTCAATTAATTGCTTGGAGATGAGCAGTAATTAGTAATAAAGGTTTTGCTTGATCCTCACCACAGCTCAAGTGCTTTCTGATAAATATGACTCCTTGCTTGTTATGCTATTGATCACGGACTACCTTTGCCTTCCTTCACCCTTTAACGCCATTCTTACAGATTTCTCCAACACTTTCTCAGTAGCATAAATCAACAAATTCTAATTATCTCTCGCAAGACATCTTCACCACATCTTACCCTGCAGAGTTAAACATTTCCTCTAATCTCTAGTGTTGGATCAGTCTGAACTATTTATGTCCTCTGGCTGTCCCAGATTAAGTTAATTAACTGTTAACAATTAATTTTGTCGATGGGAACATGAAGTTATAAAGGAACTTGGGCCGACTAAATGAGGAGGCAAAACAATGGGAGATGGAAATTGGTGGGTGCGATCTTTTGCCCTCTCTAGTGGCATGTTTGGAGGTGAGGGGGGCATTTAATTGAGCGGGATGTGGTACCCTGCCGCCATTCCTCCTCCACCCCAATTAAGTCTGGGGTGGGCAGGTTCATGGCTGACCTTCCCACTCAGACAATTAATGACCATGGATGGGCCTCACTCTGCGATAATTATTAACCCAGCTGCAGGAAGGCCTGTCATCATGTGGGGAACATGACAAATAAACCTGAATGGGTTTCTAGTTTTCTCTGGTGGTGGGGGGGGAAGTCCCTCCTTCAAAGGCATTCATTGCCTGATCGAGGGACTGGCATTGGGAAAGCATAACTCACTAAGAGCCATTCCCTGCCTTTGATCCCCCAAAGAGCTGGGCCCATCAGTGGCCTTTCAAATGCCTAACGGGCTCGTGGTTTGGTGGCAAAGGAGGCAATGTGGATCTCTCGCCAGTTCTCCAGCTGTCACCTCCATGAAATTCTGCCCCATGTGTGGAGCTATGAGGCCATCCACCCTTCAATCTGAGAAAAGCAAACTGGAATATTCTCTTCATGTAAGAGATTTGGAATTGGGGAGGAGAAAAGAGATTCAGGCGTCCATGTACTAAGAGGCTGCGATCCTCCGGGCCGAATTTTACCAAAAGCGACGAGAGGTCCCAACATTGCTGGAACTGTGTGTCAGCAACAACATGGCCAACTGACAGAACAATCCCCTCACGATTACCGTCAGTAGCACAATAAGCAGCTGCCTTCTCTTACCAAGGGCAAGAGCCCATCCCTCGACATGACAGCACCTTCACAAAGAGGCTTTGATCTGGGTGAGTACAGCCATGAGCTGTCAACCTCAGTCAGGGCCCTTGTCAGGCTGCCTGCTCTTGATTAGACTGCAGCCCAGTGTTTAAGCCAAGAACATCCCAACGACTCTGCATAGGGTTATCTGGAGCATGCTGTGCATATCCTGCAGCCCAGTCCCCTTAATAATAGCTTGGTCCTTCTTACCTTGCCACATTGCTGTGTGATGGACAAATGGTCAATCAGCCCGAATCAAATATTGCCCTGAACCCTAATGGATTCTTGCAAGGATGCACACCGTGAGTTAAAGTGCCCAAATCTTTCAATTAGCATTCGACTCTTCCTAACATGTCTTCATGCCCCCTGTCGACCTCACGCCTCCTCATTTTGAAGCCTCCTATGCATTGTGACCTGCCGGGACCCCCTTGCTACCTCCCACTTAATTACCAGTTCCTGATATACAGTCTGCAGATGCCTCCGCTGATCGGGACAGTGCCTTCTGCTGCCCAGTACCAGGTCACTAACCCCCGGCGCTCAAATAATGTGAGGGAGTGACCATGTCCTGAACATTAGGCTGTGCCACAGCTCCCCTCCCTTGACCAGGATTGAGACGTGCATTCCAGGCATAGCCCTGTAGCATGGCTTGTACTGCCCCAGGACTTTACATACTGCCCCCAACAATGTGGTCTACACAGCACCAACAGTGCTTCACCCTCCTTACCCCCTTCCCTTAAAGCCCCTTCCCCCCAGTCAAACCTTCCTCTCGATCACCATGGAAGTTTAGAGGGAAAATCACCAACTTGTTTACCTGCCGGTAGAAAACTGACTTTTGCCATCATGCCAAATTTTGTGTCCCCTCCCATCTGCCACGATCCTTGTCACTGGTGGGACTGGAAAATTTGCCGTTACGTCTATTGTAAAACACCAACTCTTCCCTGTATAAGTATCTAACATTGCAGCATTGCTGAGGGAGACTGCACATTTTTATCAGTTTTGTGGTGTGTAAACTTTAAAGAAACATGGAATTTAATATCCATTCACATGCAAAAAAGTGGGAATGATCATTCCTAGCTGATAATGAACATTTCTTAAGTTTATCTAATGATGGAAACTAAAACTCCACAGTCCTCCATTTTAAAAACACATTTATGTGATTCTCGAAGGCAGTGTGATGGGAAGGGAGGAGTATCTTGCACATAACATTGTCAAGGTGGCATTCATTGACAAAAGCTGTAGTCTGTTTGGTACTTTAGAATAGAATAGAATCCCTACAGTGCAGAAGAGGCCATTCAGTCTATCGAGTCTGGACTAGCTCTCTGACAGAGTATCTTACCCAGACCCTCTCCCCTTCCTTATCCTTGTAAACCCATACATTTACCATGGCTGATGCGCGATAAATCACACGGGAGGCAGGATGTACTCGGGAAATAAAGGCTTTTATTGCCAACAATAACAGAGCTACTATATACAATATACAATCCCAGACTAAAGGGTCACCAGGCAGAGCAGTGACCTTTATACCTCTCCCAGGAGGCGGAGCCAACTGGGGTGTACCATAGGACTATATTAACAGGTAGAACAGCCCAACCCTAACCCCCACAGTAACATATCTACAGACTCATAGTACTGGCCAGACCATGGCTCAGCACTACCTGGTGGGAACCAACAATGGTTCACCACATTCACCCCTCCTTTGAAAACAAAGGCCGGCGGGGTACAAAACACAGAACAATTGTTCATCTGTCTATAAGTTCAAAGGGTCTGGGGGACCGCACCGTCGCTGTGACCTCCTCAACACCGGCGATGACACCGGTTCAGGCAATCGCGGTGGCGTTCTCTCCAAGGCAGTGTCCAGCGACTCCTCCAGTTCCTCACAGGCCGGTAGACCACGACGTGGTGACAATCCGCTGAACTCGGGCACGCCTTGAAGTGGCGACCATCTCCTGGACTCAGGCAAGCTGTACACGGGAGTAAGAGGGTTAAGTGGTGGTCCCGATACTGCCCGCGCCGTGTCAGGAGGGGAAATAATGGTTGGGGGGTCCCTAACAGGGGGTGTGGGAGCGACAGGGGTTTCCAAGCCCCCTGCTGGCGCCAGATTTCGAATCGAGACCGTGTCCTCTCGCCCGTCAGGATATGCCACGTAGGCATACTGAGGGTTGGCGTGGAGGAGATGGACCTGTTCAACCAAAGGGTCGGACTTGCGGGTCCTAACATGCCGCCGCAGGAGGACAGGTCCTGAGTACGTCAACCAAGACGGTAATGAGGTCCCAGAGGAAGACTTCCTAGGGAATGAAAACATTCTCTCATGAGGGGTAGCATTGGTTGCCGTTCACAGGAGTGAGCGTATGGAGTGGAGCGCATCAGGGAGTACCTCTTGCCAACGGGAGACTGGAAGACCTTTAGACCTCAACGCCAGTAAGACAGCCTACCAGACTGTAGCATTCTCTCGTTCAACCTGTCCATTACCCCTTGGGTTGTAGCTCGTGGTTCTACTAGAGGCAATCCCATATGAGAGCAGGTATTGCCTCAAGTCGTCGCTCATGAACGACGAGCCCCTATCGCTGTGGATATAACAGGGGTAACCGAACAGGGTGAAAAGATCACGAAATGCCTTGATAACCGTGGCAGCGGTCATATCAGAACAGGGAATGACAAAAGGGAATTGTGAGTACTCATCAACCACATTGAGGAAGTACACGTTCCGATCTGTCGAGGGAAGGGGGCCCTTAAAGTCCACACTCAGTCTTTCGAAGGGACGAGTGGCCTTAATGAGGTGTGCCCTGTCAGGTCGGTAGAAGTGCGGTTTGCATTCCGCGCATACCCGGCAGCTTCTGGTTATGGACCTGACATCCTCTACCGAGTAGGGTAGATTCCGGGCCTTTATGAAGTGGAAGAGCCGAGTGACCCCCGGATGGCAGAGATCATTGTGGAGAGCCTGCAATCGATTCTCCTGCACACTAGCGCATGTTCCACGCGACAGGGCGTCCGAGGGCTTGTTGAGCTTCCCTGGACGGTACATGATATCATAATTGTAGGTGGAGAGTTCGATTCTCCACCTCAAGATTTTATCATTCTTGATCTTACCCCGTAACGTGTTGTTGAACATGAACGCCACGGACCGCTGGTCCGTGAGCAGAGTGAACCGTTTGCCCGCCAAGTAATGGCGCCAATGCCGAACGGCCTCCACAATGGCCTGGGCCTCCTTTTCCACCGCCGAATGTCGAATTTCAGGGCCTTGGAGGGTGCGAGAGAAAAAGGCGACGGGCCTGCCCGCCTGGTTAAGTGTGGCGGCCAGGGCGAAATCAGATACATCACTCTCCACCTGGAAGGGAATGGACTCATCGATAGCGTGCATCGTGGCTTTCGCGATGTCGGCTTTTATTCTTGCAAAGGCGAAGCGAGCCTCTGTTGCTAGGGGAAAAGAGGTAGACTTGATGAGCGGACGGGCTTTGTCCCCGTAATTGGGAACCCACTGTGCATAGTATGAGAAGAAGCCTAATCATCTTCTCAGTGCTTTGATGCTAGTGGGCAGGGGGAGTTCGAGGAGGGGACGCATACGGTCTGGATCAGGGCCAAGGACCCCGTTTTCCACCACGTATCCGAGGATAGCTCGGCAGCGCGTGCGAAATACACACTTCTCCCTGTTGTAGGTCAGATTCAGGCGAAATGCCTTGATAAGAATCTAAGAAGGTTGGCATCGTGGTCCTGCTGGTCATGGCTGCAGATGGTGACGTTATCCAGGTACGGGAAGGTAGCCCGCAGCCCGTTCTGGTCCACCATTCGGTCCATAGCACGCTGGAAGACCGAGACCCCATTCATGACACCAAAAGGAACCCTTAAAAAATGGTACAGGTGACCATCCGCCTCAAAGGCTGTGTATTGTCGGTCCTCTGGGCGAATGGGGAGCTGGTGATAAGCAGATTTTAAGTCGATGGTGGAGAACACCCGACACTGCGCAATCTGGTTGACCATGTCAGATATGCACGGGAGGGGATACGCATCCAGCTGCGTGTATCTGTTAATGGTCTGACTATAGTCTATGACCATCCGGGGTTTGTTCCCATTCTTAACCACCACGACTTGCGCTCTCCATGGACTAGCGCTAGGTTGGATGATCCCTTCCTTGAGGAGCCGCTGAACTTCAGATCGAATGAAGATCCGATCCTCAGCGCTGTAACGCCTGCTCTTTGTTGCGATGGGCTTGCAGCCTGGCACGAGATTCTGGAATAGGGAGGGTGTGGTAATCCTAAGCGTTGAGAGACTACATGTGGAGCGCGTTGGGCAATTTAGAGGCTGCGGGTCTCCCACTGAAAGCGGAGGGAGTGGCCCATCGTACTGCAGGGTTACACTCTTCAGGTGGACCATAAAATCTAGTCCTAGGAGTATCGGCGCGCAAAGGTGCGGTAACACAAGGAGCCTGAAGTTCTCGTAAACCGTGCCCTGCACCGTCAGATTGACCACGCAGCTCCCTAGCACGGTGACAGACCGGGACCTTGACGCCATCGAAATTGTCTGCTTGACAGTCCGAATCTGGAGATTCGGAGACCACACCGCTTCACGGTGTCAGGGTGAATGAAGCTCTCCGTGCTCCCGCTGTCAAACAAACAATAAATCTGGCGTCTGTTTACCTGTATGTCCATCATGGACTTGTCGAGTCTGTGAGGCTTGGCCTGGTCCAGGATGATCGATGCCACCGTTGGTTCGTGGGTGCAACTGCAGGCAGCTGAGATGGTTGATGACGACCCCTGCTGGTCATTCGCGGTCGGTGCCGACCAAAATGGCTGCCCCCATAGGTCGCACGTGGATGATGGTGCCAAAACCTGCGGCCCCTGCAGGTCACACGTGTCTTGCGACTCCGTCGTTTGGAATGGCGACGTCCTGGAATCGCACGTGGTGGAAGACCTTGAAGATGCAGAAGACAAGGAGGCCGGCTCCGGGGAGTCACACGCCGCACTGCTATGTTTGGAGGGTGGTTTGAACCGGCATACTTTGGAATAATGCCCCTTCTGTCTCCATGTGGTCGTCGGGGTACATCGCCAGACTTTTGGAGGCCGTTTCTAGAGCGTCAGCTAACTCTATGGTTTTAGTGAGATCGAGGTTACCTTGCTCCAACAGCCAAAGACGGATGTACGACGAGCCGATTCCCGCCACGAACGCATCACGAACTAGGTCGCTCATGTACTGGGCTGCCGACACTGACTTGCAGTTGCAGGCTCTGGCTAGCTGCTGAAGCTCGCACGCGTACTGTTCCGTCGTTTCGCCGGGCTGCCGCCGTCGAGTGGCTAGAAGGTGTCGAGCATGGATCTCATTCGGCGGTTTGTTGTATCGCTTTTTGAGAAGCTCGATGGCCCCTTTGTAGTCGGTGGCCCCACGGATCGCTAAGTATACAGTGTCGCTTACCCTCGCGTGGAGGACCCGGAGTCTGTCGGCGTCGTCGGTGACCGCTGTGGAGGCGTCGAGGTAATCTTGGAAACACTTCAACCAGTGGTCGAAAGTGTTCGATGCTCCCGCCCCACGTGGGTCCAACGTAAGACGTTCAGGTTTAAGCATTTGCTCCATGTTTTCTTTTCTTTTTTTTCAAAAAAAGAATTTACTTGTTGGCAATAAAATTGATGCGCGATATATCACACGGGAGGCAGGATGTACTCGGGAAATAAAGGCTTTTATTGCCAACAATAACAGAGCTACTATATACAATATACAATCCCAGACTAAAGGGTCACCAGGCAGAGCAGTGACCTTTATACCTCTCCCAGGAGGCGGAGCCAACTGGGGTGTACCATAGGACTATATTAACAGGTAGAACAGCCCAACCCTAACCCCAACAGTAACATATCTACAGACTCATAGTACTGGCCAGACCATGGCTCAGCACTACCTGGTGGGAACCAACAATGGTTCACCACAATGGCTAATCCATCTAACCTACACATTTTGGGATGCCAAAGTGCAACTTAACGTGGCCAATTCACCTAACCTGCACGTCTTTGGAGAAGATCCAAATGCTTCTATTAGCCCGAGTGGGCGAACACGACCACTTAGGACTCAGAGTCAGGTTCAACAGCGGTACAGCTTTATTAACGTCGACGGAGGTGCAATCAGGACATACAGACAGCACTGTCCCGAAAGCACTCTGAAAGCCCACCGCAATGGGCTACAGTTATACTCGAACTTTGACACGTTGTATGATTCAAATGTTAATGTTTTGTTTACGGTATTTGACTCTGACCATTCTGTTTTGATGTTTTAAGTACAGTATCAATGTTTAGGTATGGTAATCGTTTCTGTCCGATGGGTTTATCAATGGTGTAGAATCTCCGGGGTTTCTTGAACAATGGGCGTTTGGCCGATCTCAGGAAGTCATTTGAGGCCAAGAAGGCTTCCTTAGTTATGTTAATACTCTCCTTAGGTGTTTCTATGGAGGCTTCCTGATATCACTTGATTAGGTTAGTGGTGCTGATTAGATGAGGGTGGACTTTTAATTTAGTTTCCTTTGGTGCCACCCTGTCTGGGCTCCCTTTTGTGTGTTAGAACTTGTTTGCATTTTAAAAGCATGCCTTTTGCCTACTTGTCTGAATCTGTCCCTCTTAATCTTTAATGGAGGGGTTCTGAGTGCAGTTTGGCCTGTTTCATATTGTATACGTGATGCGCTACTCAAACACGAGGCTTGAAGCTCAGTAAATGAAAGGCTTTTATTTACTGTAACGAAGCTACCAGAACTTATATACACTATCCCAGACTGAAGGGGTCCCGGCCAGAGCAGGGACTCTTATACCTCTCCCAGGAGGCGGAGCCCGACTAGGATGTGCCACAACACTACCGTACAAAGGTGTAACAACCCCACCCTAACCCCAACAGCAACAATAGCACAACCCAACAGTAACATATGTACATCCTTGTAGTACTGGCCAGCCCCTGGCTCAGTACTATCCAGTGGGAACCAACGATGGTTCACCACATTCACCCCTCCTTTGAGAACAAAGGCCGGCGGGGTACAAAAACAGAATAAAGTGTCAGCAGTCTATAAGTTCAGACGGTCAGGGGGACCGCACCGTCGTTGTGACCTCCTCAATACCAGCGGTGACACCGGAGTAGGCACTTGCGGTGACGTTCTCCCCAAGGCGGCGTCCAGCTGTTCTTCCACGGACTCACAGGCCGGTTGACCCTGAGGTGACGGCAGTCCATGGGATCCTGACACGCCCTGCGGTGGCAACCATCTTCTGGGCTCAGGCAAGCTGTACATGGGAGTAAAATGGTTAAGCAATGGTCCCGATGCTGCCCGCGCCGTGTCCGGGGAAGAAACAAGAGATAAAGGGTTTGTTACAGGGGGTATGGGAGCGACAGGGGTTGCTACGTCCCCTGCTGGCGCCAGGTCTCGGATCAAGACCGTGTCCTCTCGCCTGTCAGGGTATGCCACATAGGCATACTGAGGGTTGGCGTGGAGGAGATGGACCTGTTCGACCAACGGGTCGGACTTGCGGGCCCTTACATGTCGCCGCAGGAGGACGGGTCCTGAGTACGTCAACCAAGACGGTAATGAGGTCCCCGAGGAAGACTTCCGAGGGAATGAGAACATCCTCTCGTGGGGAGTAGCATTGGTTGCCGTACAGAGGAGGGAGCGAATAGAATGGAGCGCATCAGGGAGCACCTCTTGCCAACGGGAGACTGGAAGACCTTTTGACTTCAACGCCAGTAAGACAGCCTTCCAGACTGTAGCATTCTCACGTTCCACCTGTCCATTACCCCTAGGGTTGTAGCTCGTGGTCCTACTAGAGGCAATCCCGTAGGAGAGCAGGAATTGCCTCAAGTCATCGCTCATGAACGACGAGCCCCTGTCGCTATGGATGTAGCCGGGGTACCCGAACAGGGTAAAGAGATTACGGAATGCCTTGATAACCGTGGCAGCGGATGTATCAGAGCAGGGAACAACAAAAGGGAACCGAGAGTACTCGTCAATGATATTGAGGAAGTACACATTCCGATCTGTTGAGGGAAGGGGGCCCTTAAAATCGACACTCAGTCTCTCGAAGGAACAAGTGGCCTTGACTAAATGTGCCCGGTCAGGTCGGTAAAAGTGCGGTTTGCATTCCGCGCAAACCCGACAGCTCCTTGTTACTGACCTGACGTCCTCCACCGAGTAAGGCAGGTTGCGGGCTTTTATAAAGTGGTAGAGCCGAGTGACCCCAGGATGGCACAGGTCATTATGGAGGGCGTGCAAACGGTCCTCCTGTATACTAGCGCATGTTCCACGCGAGAGGGCATCCGAGGGCTCATTGAGTTTCCCTGGACGGTACATGATGCCGTAGTTATAGGTGGAGAGTTCAATTCTCCACCGCAAGATCTTGTCATTCTTGATCTTGCCCCTCTGCGTGTTGTTAAACATGAACGCCACGGACCGCTGGTCCGTGATCAGGGTGAACCGTTTTCCCGCCAAGTAATGGCGTCAGTGCCAGACGGCCTCCACAATGGCCTGGGCCTCCTTTTCCACCGCTGAATGCCGAATTTCGGGGCCTTGGAGGGTGCGGGAAAAAAGTGCGACGGGCCTGCCCGCCTGGTTAAGTGTGGCGGCCAGGGCGAAATCAGATGCATCGCTCTCCACCTGAAAGGGGATGGACTCGTCTACAGCGTGCATCGTGGCTTTCGCGATGTCGGCTTTCAATTTATCGAAGGCCAATCGGGCCTCTGGCGTTAAGGGAAAAGTCGTGGACTTAATGAGCGGACGGGCTTTATCCGCGTAGTTGGAAACCCACTGCGCATAATAAGAGAAGAAGCCTAAGCATCTTCTCAGTGCTTTTGCACTAGCAGGTAAAGGAAGTTCAGAAAGGGGGCGCATACGGTCTGGATCAGGGCCAATGACCCCGTTTTCCACCACGTATCCTAGGATGGCTAAACGACACGTACGAAACACACACTTCTCCATGTTGTAGGTCAAGTTCAGGCGAGATGCAGTGCGTAGGAAGTTCAGGAGATTCGTGTCGTGGTCCTGCTGGTCATGGCCGCAGATGGTGACATTATCCAGGTACGGGAAGGTAGCCCGCAGCCCGTTCTGGTCCACCATTCGGTCCATAGCATGCTGGAAGACCGAGACCCCATTGGTGACACCAAAGGGAACCCTGAGAAAGTGATACAAGCGACCATCCGCCTCAAAAGCCGTGTATTGTCGGTCCTCTGGGCGAATGGGGAGTTGGTGGTAGGCAGACTTGAGGTCTATGGTGGAGAGCACCCGGTACTGCGCAATCTGATTGACCATATCAGATATGCGCGGGAGGGGATACGCATCCAGCTGCGTATATCGGTTAATGGTCTGACTGTAGTCAATGACCATCCGGGTTTGTTCCCGCTCTTGACCACCACGACCTGCGCTCTCCACGGACTAGCACTGGGTTGTATGGTCCTTTCTTTGAGGAGCCGCTGAACCTCAGATCTAATGAAGATCCGATCCTCAGTGCTGTAACGCCTACTTTTAGTCGCGATGGGCTTGCAGCCTGGCACAAGATTCTGGAACAAGGAGTGTGTGGTGATCTTCAGCGTCGAGAGGCTGCAGGCGGGGCGCGTTGGGCAATTTAGAGGCTGCTGCTGTTTTCCCACTGCCAGTGAAGGGAGTGGCCCACCGTACTGTAGGATTACACTCCTCAAGTGGACCATGAAGTTTAGTCCGAGAAGTATTGGCGTGCAAAGATACGGCAACACAAGGAGCTTGAAACGCTCGTAAACTGTGCCTTGCACCTTCAAGGTTACCACGCAACTCCCTAGCATGGCAACAGACCGGGATCTTGATGCCATAGAGATTGTCTGTTTGGCAGGTTGAATCTGGAGTCCACACCGCTTCACAGTGTCTGGGTGGATAAAGCTCTCAGTGCTCCCGCTGTCAAACAGACAATAAATCACGTGGTCATTTACCTGGATATTCATCATAGATTTGTCAAGTCTATGAGGCTTGGCCTGGTCCAGGATGATCGACGCCACCGTTGGTTCATGAGCGCCACTGCAGGCAGCTGAAGTCAATGAGGAGGACCCCTGCTGGTCGTTCGTGGTCAGTGTCGACCAACATGGCTGCCCCCATGAGTCGCACGTGGGTGAGGGCGTCAAACACAGCAACCCCTGGTGGTCATACTCCTCCGACTCCGTCGATCGTAATGGCGTCGTCCTGGTCTCGCACGTGGACGAACCCCGCGATGACTTCGACGACGAAGACCCGAGCTCTGAAGAATCGCAGGCCGCACTGCCGTTCCTGGGTTTAGATCGGCACACTTTTGAATAATGCCCTTTTTTACCGCATGCGGTGCACAACACATCTTTAGCAGGACACTTTTGCTGAGTATGCTTCGCTCCTCCACAGAAATAGCACCGCGGGCTGCTCGGGGCTGCTGCCGTCATCTGGCCCGAATGGGAGCACGCCATTATGCAGCATTTCGAACCCGAGGGACGAGGAGGGATTAGCGACTGCTCCTGCCACGTTGTCTCCACGTGGTCCTCTGGATATAGGACTAAGCTCTTTGAAGCCGACTCGAGCATCTCTGCTAACTCGATGGCCTGGGTAAGATTAAGGTTACCCTTCTCCCAACAGTTTAAGTCGAATGTACGACGATCCGACCCCGGCCACAAACGCATCTCGGGCGAGGTCGTACATGCTCTGCTCAGCCGACACAGCTTTGCAGTCACAGCCCCTGGCTAGCTGTAGGAGCTCGTTCACATATTCCTCCATCGTTTCGCCAGACTGCCGTCGTCGAGTGGCTAGGAGGTAACGAGCGTGTATCTCATTAGGTGGTTTGATATAGCGCTTCTTCAGAAGCTCGAGGGCCTTTGTATAATCGGTGGCCGCACGGATCGCGAGGTAGACAGTGTCGCTTACCCTTGCATGGAGGACCCGGAGTCTGTCATCATCTGTGGTGACTGCTGCGGAGGCTGCCAGGTAGTCTTCGAAACACTTCAGCCAGTGGTCGAAGGTGTTAGAAGCGCCCACCACACGTGGATCTAGCGTAAGGCGTTCCGGCTTCAGAATGTGCTCCATACTCTCTCTCTTTTTTTTCTCGACGAGAGTTTAACGACAGTAAATAAAATTGATGCGCTACTCAAACACGAGGCCTGAAGCTCGGTAAATGAAAGGCTTTTATTTACTGTAATGAAGCTGCCAGAACTTATATACACTATCCCAGACTGAAGGGGTCCCGGCCAGAGCAGGGACTCTTATACCTCTCCCAGGAGGCGGAGCCCGACTGGGATGTGCCACAACACTACAGTACAAAGGTGTAACAACCCCACCCTAACCCCAACAGCAACAATAGCACAACCCAACAGTAACATATGTACATCCTTGTAGTACTGGCCAGCCCCTGGCTCAGTACTATCCAGTGGGAACCAACGATGGTTCACCACAATACGTAACTTCATAAATTTGTTGTCTGCTAACACTTCCTTTTAAAATCAGCTCCAACCAGCCCAGGTTTGAGGACAGGCCTTCTTCCAGTTCTGACTGAAAGGAATTCAAAAACTGTCCAGTTAAAGACTGGTCAGGTTTTATTGGATTAGCTACCCGGATCCATGCTTTCCCAACCAGCCCTTTCTCTCTATCCTCATTCTACTATCCTCTCTCGTTCCCACAAGAAGTGGAATTGTAGACAGATTGTAATGGGGGGCGGGAGGGGTGGGGGGCGGGGGGTGCTTGTGGTTTTAGATGTGGTGAGACTGGGATTCTTGAAGCTTGAACTTGCTGAATTCAGTTTGCTCGTAGGATCATTGGCTTCCCCGGGTTTTACTGTTTACTGGCGGGTGGTACAATGCCAACGCTGCCCCATGGCCACCCATAGTCTCCGAGGTTTGTCTATATTGACGATATTTGCTGTTCCTCTTACAGGCTCAGACACTCTCTGAACTAGAGGCAACACTAAACAACGATGTTGCAAAGCTGACCGACCACAGCAAGACATGGGGCTTCCAGCCCAGCAGCAACAAAACCGCCCCAAGTATATACCCCCCTCCACAATGCCACAGCTAAGGGGCAGCTTGACCTCTCCTTGACTGGCAAGAGACTGTTTGGTACTGGGATTACTTTGGTATTGAATACAGCTTCCCAGTGGGTCAACAGAATCACACTTGGAGTGAAACACCTTATCCTCACACGAATGCCAAAATAAAACAAAACTTGGGGTCTAGTCGGGCTTCATAACATACTTTGGGGTTTCCGATCTGGTCCCTAACACAACGCACCTGCCCAAGACTTAATGCATTGTACCTGTGCTGAGATACTTATCATCTTTCAGAAGAGGTGACAGAAGTTGGTGGGCCTCCCACATTTTTCAAGCACTACGTATGTGAATTAAGAGTCAATTTGTGAAACCTGGCCACCTTATCATTTGTGGTTCACATGAGGCAACACATGCCAAACTATGACTGATTGAATCTGCTTACAGAAGCCACCTTTCGGCCATGAACACAAAAGCGAGGGAGGACCCATCACCTTTCTGTAACTCAAAGGAATTTGGATGCTGATGTTGCAGTAATTCATTATTACTCATGCTGCATAACCCTATGAGTTTCCCCATTCCCATCAATAGAATGGTCAAAATATTTCAGAGACAAAGCAGCGTGGGTTTATCTTTTGCTAAACAAACTCTTCTACAGTTTGCCTGCTCTGTTTGCTGAAGGTAAGGTCCAATAGTTCTATTTTGCAAAAAGACTCTTGAAAATGACTAACACATGAACTATCAACCTGTTAACTTTTCTCCCCATAGCAGAAAAGCTTCTGTGAATAGGCAGGACTCTGCTTCCCTTTTCCTCACATCCAACTTTCTTTTCCCCCTTTCAGGAGGGCAATGGTTCAGATATAGATACAATTATATGGATATCAGCAATCTACTGGCAACTTGCCACCTTTGTAACATACCTCACCTGCACTTGTGAATACTGACCTACGTGCTGAGGTTCTACATGTCCCCAGTGTTGTGAAGGATGGGTCTGGCCATGCTGCTGTGGAACACTGCAAATAGTTGGAGTGCCCCTTTTGGAAAAACGTGTGCAGAGAAACATCTTTGACCATAAGGTGATCAAGCAGTGGTCAGCACGCAATGTCCTCAAGGCCCTGAGGGAAAAGGAGATGGTGGATCCTGTTAGATGGTTCCCTGAGCAAACTGTCAAAGTCAATTGGCAGAATCCCTCATTCATAGAAACCCTACAGTGCAGAAGGAGGCCATTCGGCCCATCAAGTCTGCACCGACCACAATCCCACCCAGACCCTACCCCCACATATTTACCCACTAATCCCTCTAACCTACACATCCCAGGACTCTAAGGGGCAATTTTTAACCTGGCCAATCAACCTAACCCGTACATCTTTGGACTGTGGGAGGAAACCGGAGCACCCGGAGGAAACCCACGCAGACACGAGGAGAATGTGCAAACTCCACACAGACAGTGACCTGAGCCGGGAATTGAACCCGGGACCCTGGAGCTGTGAAGCAGCAGTGCTAACCACTGTGCTACCATCACCTGAACTTTCAAACAAGCACCAGAACCTAGCTTGGCTGGTGGTGAGAAAGGCCCTCCCCGTCAGATCCTTCCTACACACCTGGAGTCCCACCCCATCTGCACATTGCCCTCAAGCTGACTACGGTGGGGAACAGACTATTGCTCACCTCCTTGTGGAACATGCCTTTGCAAAGATGGTCTGGAGAGAGATGACAAAGGCAAAATATTGTGGATGCTGGAATCTGAAACAAAAACAGAAAATGCTGGAAAATCTCAGCAGGTCTGACTCGGAACGTTGGCTCTATTCTCTCTCCACTGATGCTGTCAGACCGGCTGGGCAAGATTTTATGGCCTCACTCGTCCCGAAACCGTAAAATGCCACCCAAGGTCAACAGGCCTTCTCCTTGTCTGCCCCTTGTCTGCCCCTTGTCTGCCCCTTTGTCCACTCTGATTTCCGGGGTGGGCGGGGTGATAAAATTCTGGGTTTTTCCAGTATTTTCTGTTTTTGTTGCTGGATAGAGATGAGGTGGTTTTTGTCAAGATTCATGCCGAGCAGCTCTGTGATGCTCTACGGGCTGCTCCCAGGGACGCACACCTAGACAAATATCAACTGCTGCTGGAGGATCATCAACTCGGTGAAAGACGCTCTTTGGTCTGCCCAAAGCTTGTTGGTCTTCCAGTGCAAGGAGTTGTCCCTGAATGAGTGTTGCAGACTGGCACATTCCAAAACCCAGGTCACTGTGCTGAGGGACGTACTAAAGCTTGAGGCAGCTGCCGCAGAGACACAATGAGGAGGGTCGCTGTCTAAGACCTTTCAACCACAGTGAACTGAGTAGAGAACATGATGACTTGTCTACCTTTAGCCACTCGAGTTTCTCGCACACTCAATCCCTTGTGATTGGGATTTTTGTAAGTTCTACCATGCTATTTGAAATCAGCCCTTCTGACATTTTAGGGATATTTGCAATGTCTTCCATGGTGAAGACTAATGCAAAAATGTACTTACATACCTGCCATTCCTTTGTTTGCTGTTATCAATTCACCCACCTTGTTCAGTAGGGATCCCACATGTCCAAAGATGCGTGGGTTGGGCTGATTGGCTATGCTAAATTGTCCCTTAGTGCCAAAGGGTTAGCAGGGTAAATAAGTTGGGGTTATGGGGATAGGGCCTGGATGGGATTGTGATCGGTGGATAATCGATGGGCCAAATGGCCTCTTTCTGCACTGTAGGGATTCTATGAATCCATTATTTATCTTAGCCGCCCACTTCTTATTTATACAACCATCGAAACTCTTATTGTTTATTTTTGTGCTGCACGCAAGTTTTCTGTCAATAGAGAGAAAATAGAATTGGCGATCAGCTATCCTCAGTTTTAATAAATGGCTCTCAATGCCTCGATTAAGATCTTTGCGGCTGCGCCCCACCTCGACTTGTGGTATGAGTCACTGATTTGTCTGTGTGCGCCGCTGTTCTGGGTAAGTTCTGTAATGTAGCTGCTTCTAGTCATGTACACATGCTCCAGCTCCCTTCGTTCATGTGAAGTAACTGAGCAAATGAGGAGTGAAGCAAGATGAGTCTTCACATCGAAGTTAAATGCATCCCGCCACTCCCCCAAACACGATGGACGCACTCAGCCTGGTGTCTCTGAGCACAACATTCAGCTCCTCATGCCAATTCCTCCAGCACCATCCTCCATTTTACCATTCGCTGTGTGATAACCTTTATTTTTCACAGGTTGACAGGTTTGAAAGGGAAATATGAGGTGGCAATTACTGTTGTGGATAATGGGGGCGATTCTCTGACCTCACTGTGCCTGCCGCAGATCACACTGAACCCCGAGAATAGCGTGCAGGCTTAAAAATCATTTCGTGCCTGGTGCCAAAAGGTTTGGGATCCTCTCGGTCCCTACCGAATGGCACGAATTGGATTGTGCTCAGAAAGGGTGCGAGGCTGATTAGCATATTTAAAGTAGCATTTAAATGTGCATCGCCTGTTCAAATCCCAGAGCAGTGAATTCACCAGCCTTCGGGCGCGACGCGGTAACAGCGAGAATCACTACTGGTCTCCACAAGTGAAGCAGACCAGGTGCAATGGACACATTGTGGGGCTGGGAGGCCATTGAAGCCCCAGGTGATCGGGGACATGGTGCCTATCGGGCAGTGCCTAATTGGCAGTGACCACCAGACACCCCAGCACTGCCAGTGTGCCAGGAGCAGTGCCAAGGGGGTGGGCCTGAGTGGGGCCTATAACAGTGGGGCCTATGTGGGGGGGTGGGGGGTGGTGGGTTATGCAGGGGTGGACCATGTCAGGGGTCCCAATGGGGGACCCATGAGGAGGGTCCTGGTGTCAGTGACCCAAGTCGGGGAGGGGCTGGAGGAACAGGCTGCTGATAAGGGGGTGGGGGGGGGGGAGATTTTGATGTCCGTGGGATGAGGGAGGGGGTCTCCCAGTGCACTGTGAGATTGCGGTGCCCTTGTTAAATGAAGCTTAAACACTCTGAAGCCGGACACATTGGTGTGTTTAGCCCGCACCCCCCCCCCTCCCCCCAGTACTGGCGCAAAACTCCCAACTCTCCAAACAAATGACTGAGTGTGGGAGGATTGCGATGTGGAGCGTGTCTGAGAGACTAGCACGGATCTCTCTGTTATTCTCACCATTATGACACTTCAGTTTGGGGAGAATTCATCCCAATATCTTTATTAATCTCAGGATTTGGGCAGAAGACTGACATTTATTGTCCATCCATAGATGATCTGAGAAAGTCTTCAGTTCGGGGGTATTTTCAACGCTATGTTTGCTGGAGCAATGAGCAATCAATCATCTTCATGTGGAATTGAATATAGGCAACGATATATGGGGTGCCACAGTGGTCAGCACTGCTGCCCCACAGCGCCAGGGACCCAAGTTCGATTCCTGGCTTGGGCACTGTCTGTGTGGAGTTTGTACGTTTTCCCCATGTCTGCGTGGGTTTCCTCCGGGTGCTCTGGTTTCCTCACACAGTCTGAAAGACATGCTGGTTAGGTACATTGACCCGAACAGGTGCCAGAGTGTGGCAACTAGGGGAATTTCACAGTAACTTCATTGTAGTGTTAATGTAAGCCTTACTTGTGACTAATAAATTTTAAAAAGATGTTACAGCACCCAATTATCTAACCAGGGACAAATGCTTCATGTGCATTAAGACATTCCTCTATCTGTTATTTCAGCAAGAGAGCATTAAACCACCTATTTCAAATGTATCTGTAAAATTTAATTCAAGTCCATAAAACTATTTCTAATTGCCTACTTAATTTCCCCAGAAAAAATCATTCTGGTTTGAAAGGAGAATTGCAGAGGCCTTAAAATTGTGTAAAATGCATAAAATGAAATGTCAAAAGGTCACTCACCCTCTCAACCCCGACAGAAATCAATATTTAAATGTGCCTTTAGTAAGTTATACATTTGCTACCACCTCTTGCACAATATAACTTTTCCCCTCTGTTAAATAGAAAGGATCAAACGTTGGAATTTGGGCATTTTCCATTATTAATCTTTCATTTTGTTTTTAATGCAACTTCTTAGAATTTTACCTGTGATAAAGACCCAGTGTTTCAGCTGCCAATTTTGAGGGGAGACTTTGTCAGGTTCCTGTAGATTGCTAGATTAAAATAGCCTTGTGTATTTGAAGATCATCCATCACACTGGCAACATCTCCACTCGATCACATCCTCCCTGTACATGGACAATGTCAGTAAGAAGTTTAACAACACCAGGTTAAAGTCCAACAGGCTTATTTGGTAGCAAAAGCCACAAGCTTTCGGAGCGCTACTCCTTCGTCAGGTGAGTGGGGATTCATGGACAATGTCGCCATCTTCTGTCTGAATCCAGTCAGCGCAGCAATGAGCATCTGTGACCAGATCAAACTGGCCTGGGGAGCACTGAACCATGGCAACAGCAAGGCCATGTTTTTTGGGAACAGAACTGACCGATCCTTTGTCCCCTTCACCGCCAGGTGAGACTACCTGAAGGTGCTGGGGATATGGTTCGGAGGGGCTGGGGAGCGCAGCAGAAACTGGAAGGAAATTGCAAGTATGGCAACACAAAATTGAACATGTGGGAGCAGCACTTCCTCTCCATTGCAGGTAAGAATCTGGTCATCAAATGCGAGCACTCGTGATGTTACTGTGTGTAGCACAGGTCTGGCCCTTTCCTCACTGCCCCAATGTTGCAATCACCCAAGCCAAATTCCATTTTATCCTGAAATCGAAAATGGACCACATTCACAGAATGTGATGTACAAACCTCCATCTAAACAGCAAAAGTACCTACTCAATGATAGTCTCATCCTGATGGGCACTTTTGTGTACAGCTGCATCAAGCTGTGTGCAGATCCTCAGTATGCAAACACCAAGTGTCACTACATACAGAGGATCTAGCTGTCCCCGGTGTTGAGAAGGATGAGTCCAGGCGTCTTGCTGGGAACGCTCTGTCAGTTGGACAGTGCTGTACAACCAATCCCTGGTGGAGAAATTTATGCAGAAAAGCACCTTTGACCACAAGTCCATCAAGCAGTGGTCTGAACATAACGTCCTAGAGGTCCCACTGGAAAAGGAGCTGGTGGATCCTGTGGGATGGTTCCCTGAGCAAAGTCATCTGGCAGAACACCTCATCGTCAGAACTTTCAAGCAAGCACCAAGACCCAGCTTGGCTGGGGATGAGAAAGGCCCACATGTTAGATCCTTCCTTCCACACCCCAAGTCTCACCTCATCCTCATGTTGCCCTTGAGGTGACTGTAGTGGGGAAGAGATGGTTGCCCACCTCCTTGGAGAATGTGCCTTTGCAAAGAAGGTCTGAAGAGAGATGAGGTGGCATTTGTCATGGTTCATCCTGAGCAGCTCCATGACACAGGACTCTGTGCTCTATGGGCTGTTCCCAGGAACACACACCGGAACAAACATCATCTGCTGCTGGAGAATCATCAACTCAGTTCTTTGGTCTGCCCGAAACTTGTTGGTCTTCCAGTGCAAGGAGTTGTCCCCAAACGAGTGTTGCAGACTGGCCCATTCCAGGGTCTGGAACTGCGTGCTGAGGGATGCAGTTGGGACAGCTGCTGCAGAGGTACAATGGAGAAAGGTCACTGTCTAAGACAATTGAGCCATGATGAACTGAGGGGCTGACAACTGTATAAAACCCCTTGGGCTGAATGTTTGAGCATTGAACATTGTAAATATTGACTGTACTTATAAATGTAGTGAGTAACATGCAATATCTGAAGTTGTTTTGCAATTTATCTAATATCCATGATGAATGATCATTTAACGTACTTTTATACACCTTATGAATTTAGTACCTTTGTGGGGAAAATATTCTTGCTGGCCATTGTTAAAACATCCTGCATCGCTGTAGGTGCTGACATTTAAACCTACAGGCTGCTGATGTAAGTCAGTAGTGATAGATCGTAGTGGTAAAGGAGTTAGTGATCGTAAGTCAGTAGTGATAGATCGTAGTGGTAAAGGAGTTAGTGATCGTAAGTCAGTAGTGATAGGTCGTAGTGGTTAATGAGTTAGTGATTGTAAGTTAGTAATGATAAACAATGATCCCATTGTGGGATCGTTGTGCAATAAGGATTTGCTAATTAAGTCAGGACAGCGGGAAGCCAGGAGCAAGCAGAGGGCTGTCGCCGTCTGCTGTTCCCTGTGAGGTGTTCATATCAGATTAGCCAGATTAATGCGGTACAGAAACTGACAAATTGATAGCTTCATTTCATCTCATGTTCCTTTGAAACACCAGACGCAAAATGCAAGTTATGTTGATCCTTAGTCAAAGCAAACAGGATGGCTGGTACCTGCACAGTCTGCTGATACAGGAGATTGGGTCGATGTGCTGCTATCAAGCTATGGCTCATTAGGCTGTGGATTCAAGTCCCAGCGTGTAGTACACTGAAGCTCAGGCTGACACTCCAGTGCAGTACTAAGGGCCTGCTGACCCTTTAGATGAGATGTTAAACTGAGGAGCAGTTTGCCCTCTTGGACGGATGTTTAAAAAAACCCAAAGTTAAACACTGCAGTTGCTGGAAAAGTGAAGTGTTTTTAAACACCCTGAAAGAAAACAAACTGGAGGCAGGTCCCACAATGCCATGCTGGTGGGCTGGTTCATTCAGAGTCTTCCCCACCAGCAACCTCAGCTCCCAACTTGGGGCCGGGGGTTGTGCCAGGGGGCACTGCGGGGGTACTGCCCTGGCATGACTCTCTCCCCCGGGGCTGTACTTTCCATGTAAATATGTGCTAATGGAGTTCCTGACCTTAGAATCATAGAATCCCTACAGAGCAGAAGAGGCCATTTGGCCCATCGAGTCTGCACCGACTCTCTGACAGAGTATTTTAGCCAGGCCCTATCACCCGCCCTATCTCCATGAGCCCACACATTTCCCATGGCCAATCCATCTAATGTACACATCTTTGGAGTGTGAGAGGAAACTGGAGTACGCAAAGGAAACTCATACTGATACGGGGGCAATACGCAAACTCCACACAGACAATCACCCAAGTATGGAATTGAACCCGGGTCCCTGGAGCTGTGAGGCAACAGTGCTAACCACTGTGCCACAATGTTGCCTTTAATAGTGGGAACCCCATTACATCATTGGTGGGAGTGGGGTGGGGGGGCAAGGGACAATCTCAACGTAAACCCCTCTGGCATAAAAGCCAATTTGGGACTCCCTGGAATTCTCCGCCCCCTCTGGCTTTCCCAAATTCCACTCCCCTCCCCCCCGACCATACTTCAGATCAATAACCTTTCGTCAAAACATTGACAGCAGAAGATGTAAAAGGCACTATTTTGAAACGCAAACAGGGGAAGTCCTGGCCAACATTCATCCCTCAATCAACATTACAAAAACAGATTGTCTGCTCATTATCACATTGTTCTTTGTCAAGTTTTGCTGTGAGCAAATTGGCTCCCATATTTCTTACATTACAATATTGGATACACTCCAAAAGTATTTCATCGGTTGTAAAGTGTTTTGGGATATCTGATGCCCATGAAAGGTACAACTTTCATTCTATTATCATTTGTATTTTAACAGATTTATTTATTTGAGTCATTATCTATATAGTTAGTAGCAGAAGTATTGGCATCAAGAATTAAAATAAATTGTATCTGAAATAATAATTTAATACTTCAACTCTCAGGGTGGGATTTCCCAGCTGTGTCTGTCCTGAGACCAAACCCGGGATCAATGCACCTTTGAATGGTCTGTCAAGTTGTCCGTCTGTTCGTGATGATTCCTGTGGCAGACAGGACCGGAAAATTTACCTCTTATTTCCTGCAGTGTGTTTAAACTAACATTCAGAGAGTCCTTGATGTAGAGCAGATATAAAGAAACTCTGATGAAGAGTCCCAGGGATTCGAATTGTTAATTCTGTTTCTCTCTCCGCAGAGGGCAGAAAAGTGGCAGATGGAATACAATGTGCAGAAGTGTGAGGCTATGCATGTTCATCCAGCAGAAGGAATTCTTCAGTTGCAAGCAATAAAAGCAACTTACATCAGTAAGTAAATCAAAGAGAAATGTTTAATAAAGAAACTTCATTACTCCAATACTTTGGGCCACACCCTGGGCCATACAAGCTCCCCACAATTCCCATCTGCTTCATATTTATACCGGGTCAGCTGGTCAGCTGACCCTCACAGCATGTTACCATTGGTTACATTATAACAGATCCAATGTTATCATTGCTTGCATTCTAACAATGCACTTTGACAGAGGCGTAAATTATTTTCTAAATGGGGAGAGAATTCAGAAATCAGAAGGGCAAAGGAACTTGGGAGTCCTAGTTTAGGATTCTCTTAAGGTTAACTTGCAGGTTGCCAGACAAATCCAAGAAAAATGTCATGACAACAGCAGGAAATCTTTATTACGATCATCGACCTGACGAAGCATTTGATTCAGTAAATCACGAGGCTTCATGGATTGTGCTCCAAAAATTTGGATGTGCAAGGAACTTCATCCCAATCCTGCAATTGCTTCATGTGATGACTGCAACTTTCTTGAATGGGAGATCTGAAATAGAAGCCTTCAAAATCTGTAGTGAGGTCAAGTTAAGCTGTGCAGCAACCCCCATGTTATTTACAATCGACCTGACACTGGCTAGTCACCTCATCAACTGTCCTTCATTTACACATTCCAATCTCTTAATGGACGCTAGTAGCACCATTCTCAGCCTTTATCATCACGACATTTCCTTTGTCATTTTGTTTATGCTATTCCTATTGATTACAACCCCCTAACCCTCATTTCCACCCCCTCCCCCCCTCCACACCTTCATAGCATAAATCTTGTCTGATTTTCCTTGTCTTCAGCTTTGAAGAAGAATCATCCTGACTTGAAACGTTGGTTCCATTCTCTCTGCACAGATGCTGTCTGTGATGACTGCAATTTGCTGAGATTTTCCAGCATTTTCTGTTCTTGTTATAAACTGTCCTCTGGTGTGAGTATTAAACACCACCTGGGTGGAAATCTCTTTAAACTCAGTCACCCATGTGCCAACATTAAACTGACCACCACAGATATACGTATCTACAATTGGCAGCTGACTGCAGCGTCATTGCCCACTCTGCACCGGATTTGCAAGTCACCCTCGATCTCTTTAATTCTGCAATAGAAGACAATCAGCCTGTCCTGGAACATTGACAAAACCAAACTCACCTACACCCACATCTGGTCAGCCGAATATTCCACCTGCCATAAATGCTGAAGGAGAGATTCTGGAATACGTTGAACAATTCCCATACCTTGGAGGCCACCATTGATGAGGAGATCCAACACCAACTCGGCTGCAGCAGCTCAGCGTTCTACAAACTACAGCAGTGATCTTTTGACAACAAAGACCTTCCTAAGTCAACAGAGGTCCTAAAGCTGTTGCCTGCTCCTGTACTGATTTGATTTGATTTAATTTGATTTATTATTGTCACATGTATTATCATATAGTGAAAAATATTGTTTCTTGCGCGCTATACAAATACAGCTACTGTTCATAGGGAAGGAAAGGAGAGGGTGCAGAATGTAGTGTTGCAGTCATAGCTAGGGTGTAGAGAAAGATCAACTTACTGCAGTGAGAACTGGATGATGTACCATAGGAGTGTTAGAGAAATTCTGTCAGCAATGTCTTCACCGCGTCCTTTGGATTCAGTGGAAGACCCTCAAACAAATTGCTAGTGTCCTTCTTGAAGGCAACTCTATAAACATTCAGGCAAAACTCCTGTACGATCAACTGGCATGGGCACTGTGTCCGGAAGGCCAAAAAACATTTCCCCCACCAGTCCTCTTTTCTCAACTCTCAAATGGCCAGTGTTCCAACGAACAAAGACACTCGGAGGCACTCCTTCAAGAGTGGCGGAATTGACATTAATGACAGGGGCAGAGCCCGTTACCAATTGCTCAAAATGGCGACATCTTGTCCGTCGAGCTGCCTCGCGCTTTGTATCACCACATCCTTAAAATGGGGCAGAGCAGGGGCAGAGAAGGAACGAAAAGGAATCCGGATCCCACTACCTCACGGAATGTCCTGCCCCAGGTATCCAAACGTCTGTGGGTAAAGAATCAGCCAGTTCAGTCACATGGAGGCCCAGAGCAGAAACTCGCCACCCCGAGCTGAATCGCTGCTGATGACAAAATAGTTGATAGATTGGAGTGCGTTCCCTGAATTCTCCTTTGATAACTGGCAGGTTTGATTTAGTAGCTTGTGTATGTCCTAAGCGGAGATGGGTAAAGTTTAAGCTCCTATCTGAATTGGTTAATGTAAAACAGGTCAAATCAATTTTGGGTATCATTTGGACTTAGGCAAAGACTGGGTGATAAATTCCAGAGGAGGCAGAAAGGTGAAGAGGTTAAGAAATTGTCTGGGGTCCTTGAGCTTTTATATCCCAATGGTCTCATTAATTTAGTCAGGATTTGAATCTCCGAGAGGCCTGTAAACTGGATTAACTCTCTAAAATCATAATTTAATTTGATGACTTCTGATTTTCTTGAAAGCCAATTAAGCCTATCAGAATGGATTCTTGCTGGAATTCCGGTGCAGATGAAGGATAAGAGCGCCCGTTCAATTTTAAATTGTGTTGGTTGTTCTATCGATCTATTCATTTAAAGAGAGCAGGCTAGCTATAGGAGAAAGGATTGATTACTACTACGACAGGGGGAGGCGATGGCCTAGCGGCATTATCGCCAGATTATTAATCCAGAAACTCAGTTCATATTCTGGGGACCTGGGTTCGAATCCCGCCACGGCAGCTGGTGGAATTTGAACTCAATAAAAAATATCCAGAATTAAGAATCTGCTGATGACCATGAAACCATTGTCGATTGTCGGAAAAACCCAGCTGGTTCGCCATTGTCCTTTTAGGGAAGGAAATCTGCCGTCCTTACCTGGTTTGGCCTACATTTGACTCTAGAGCCACAGCGATGTTATTGACTCTCAACTGCTCTCCACGGACAACTAGGGATGGGCAGTAAATGCTGGTCAGCCAGCGACGCCCATGTCCCACGAATGAATAAACAAAAGCCTGCAGCACGCAGAGTTATCTGTAAAACGAAAAGAGTGTTCAATACAACAAGCAGCTTCGAAAATCAACAGAAACATAGAACATTTACAGCATAGAAACCATTCGGCCCATTGTGGCCGTGCTAGCTGGAAAAGAGCTATTCAGATTAATTCCAATTTCCAGCTCTTGGTGCATGGCCCTGTGGATTACCAACTTCAAGTATTTTGATAAATGTGATGAAGGTTTCTATCCCGAGTCTTCATTGTAAATTAAGTGTGTGTATGTTGGTGGTGGGCATTAATTGGTGGTCATAGAATCATAGAACCCGTACAGTGCAGAAGGAGGCCAAACGGCCCATCGAATCTGCACCGACCATAATCCCACCCGGGCCCTATTCCTGTAACCCCACATATTTACACTGCTAATCCCCTGACACTAGGGTCAATTTAGCATGGCCAATCCACCTACCCCGCACATATTTGGATTGTGGGAGGAAACCGGAGCACCCGGAGGAAACCCACGCAGGCACGGGGAGAATGTGCAGACTCCACACAGACAGTCACCCCAGGCCGGAATTGAACCCAGGTCCCTGGCGCTGTGAGGCAGCAGTGCTAACCACTGTGCCACTGTGCCGCCCCAATATATACAGCCTGTTATATTCGAGAAAGGATAGAACTGGAGCCAATCTTCACACACTTTTATAATCCTCTTGATTATCCACAGGCTGAAGCTGGGTTTGTTGGGTTAAGAGGCATATGCTTGTAAAACATAGCTCTGCAGATGAACATAAAAGTGTGTGAAGATTGGCTCCAGTTCTATCCTTTCTTGAATATAAGAGGCTGTATATAATGTATGTAAATCACGCTGACCAGGCCCTACTAATTGCAGGACAGGCCCCGTGATTCAGGGGCCCGACATTGGGAAGGGGAACGTGCTACTTAAAGCCACCCCTGCCTTTTCCTTCAACTTCCGTACCCCGCCTCCCATGTTGTGTGACCCCCACCCCACGACCCCCCCCCATCCTGCTCTCACTTACTGTGGCCTGGGACCCTCACTTATCCTGGGCCTCTGGGAAGTGCATTGCCAACAGCTGCCTCATGGCACTAACGGCAATGTGGAGCTACCAGTCTCACGGGATCCTAGAACCCCTACAATGCAGAAGAGACCATTCAGCCCATCGTATCTGCACCGACTCTCTGACAGAGTATCTTATCCAGGCCCTCTCCCCGCCTTATCCCTCTAACCCCGCACAATTACCATGGCTAATCCACCTAACCTACAAATCTTGGGACACTAAGGGACAATTTAGCATTGCCAATCCACCTAACCTGCACATCTTTGGAGTGTGGGAGGAAACCAGAGCACCCGGTGGAAAGCCATGGGGAGAATGTGCAAACTCCACACAGACAGTCACCCCAGGCCAGGATCGAACCTGGGTTCCTGGCGCTGTGAGACAGCAGTGCTAACCATTGTGCCACTGTGCCGCCTCTGATTAGCCAGTAGCTCTTGACAGGGGGAACCTCTGCCACCGGGGTTCTGAATCCAGAGGAAGACCCTCATTGGCCCTCTTAACTGCAGCCCAACATCCAGCACACTTTCAGACAGAAAGTTCTAGACCTCACCATTCTCCGGGTGAAAGAATTCCCCCCAACTTCCATCTAATCTTTCTTACCAGTTACATTAAATTGATGCCTTCTCTTTCTGACCTCTCTGCTGACGGGAATATATTGTTCCTAACCATGCTATCCAATTTTCTATCTCCGCTCAACCTCCAAGAATCCCAATCTTAACTCATTCCTAAAAACCTCCAAAATCTTCGGAAATTTTTCTGTACCCCATCTCGTGCATTCACGTCCTCCCTGGAACAAAATTATAAATTATTTCAAAGAGATATACTGCAGATGCTGGAAATGTGAAATTAAAATAGATCTGGCAGCTTCTGTGGAGAGAAACCGAGTTAAGGTTTTGGATCTAAACGACCTTTCTGCAGAACTGAACCTAGAACCTAGTGGGGATGTGATGCGTGTTATCAAACACAAGGCTAGATGCTCGGGAAATAAAGGCTTTTATTTACTGTAATGAAGCAGCCAATAATTATATACACGATCCCAGACTGAAGGGGTCCCAGCCAGAGCAGGGACTTTTATACCTCTCCCAGGAGGCGGAGCCCGACTGGGATGTACCACAACACTACAGCACAAAGGTGTAACAACCCCACCCTAACCCCAACAGCAACAAGTAGCACAACCCAACAGTAACATATGTACATCCTTGTAGTACTGGCCAGACCCTGGCTCAGTACTATCCAGTGGGAACCAACGATGGTTCACCACAGGATGTAAGGCAGAAATTCAGGGGGTTAGGGTGGAAGCTTAGGGCTAGAACAAACAAAGTTGTTATCGCTGGTTTGTTACCCGTGCCACGTGATAGTGAGGAGAGGAATAGGGAGAGAGAGCAGTTGAACATGTGGTTACAGCGATGGTGCAGGAGGGAGGGATTCAGATACCTGGACAATTGGGGCTCTTTCTGGGGTAGGTGGGACCTCTGCAAACAGGATGGTCTGCACCTGAACCAGAGGGGTACCAATATCTTGGGGGGGAAATTTGCTAATGCTCTTCGGGAGGGTTTAAACTAATTCAGCAGGGGGGTGGATACCTGAATTGTAGCTCCGGTGTACAGGAGGTTGAGAGTAGTGAGGTCATGGATGAGGTTTCAGAGTCGCAGGAGTGTACTGGCAGGCAGGAAGGTGGTTTGAAGTGTGTCTACTTCAACGCCAGGAGCATCCGGAATAAGGTGGGTGAGCTTGCAGCATGGGTTGGTACCTGGGATTTCGATGTTGTGGCCATCTCGGAGACATGGATAGAGCAGGGACAGGAATGGTTGTTGCAGGTTCCGGGGTTTAGATGTTTCAGTAAGTGCAGGGAAGGTGGTAAAAGAGGGGGAGGTGTGGCATTGTTAGTCAAGGACAGTATTACGGTGGCAGAAAGGACATTTGATGAGGACTCGTCTACTGAGGTAGTTTGGGCTGAGGTTAGAAACAGGAAAGGAGAGGTCACCCTGTTGGGAGTATTTTATAGACCTCCGAAAAGTTCCAGAGATGTAGAGGAAAAGATTGCAAAGATGATTCTGGATAGGAGCGAAAGTAACAGGGTAGTTGTACTGGGGGACTTTAACTTTACAAATATTGACCGGAAAAGCTATAGTCGAGTACTTTAGAGGGGTCGGTTTTTGTCCAGTGTGTGCAGGAAGGCTTCCTGACGCAGTATGTAGATAGACCAACAAGAGGAGAGGCCACATTGGATTTGGTACTGGGTAATGAACCAGGCCAGGTGTTAGATTTGGAGGCAGGTGAGCACTTTGGTGACAGTGACCACAATTCGATTACGTTTACTTTAACAATGGAAAAGGATAGGTATATACCAAAGAGCAAGAGTTATAGGTGGGGGAAAGGAAATTATGATGCGATTAGGCGAGATTTAGCTGGCATAGGTTGGGGAAGGAAACTGCAGGGGATGGGCACAATTGTAATGTGGAACTTGTTCAAGGAACAGCAACTACGCGTCCTCGATAAATATGTACCTGTCAGGCAGGGAGGAAGCAGACGTGTGAGGGAACCGTGGTTTACTAAGGAGGTTGAATCTCTTGTGAAGAGGAAGAAGGAGACTTATATTAAGATGAGACGTGAAGGCTCAGTTAGGGCGCTTGAGAGTTACAAGTTAGCCAGGAAGGACCTAAAGAAAGAGTTAAGAAGAGCCAGGAGGGGACATGAGAAGTCATTGGTGGGTAGGATCAAGGAAAACCCTAAAGCTTTCTATACGTATGTCAGGAGTAAAAGAATGACTAGGGTAAGATTAGGGCCAGTCAAGGACAGGAGTGGGAAGTTGTGTGTGGAGTCTGAAGAGATAGGAAAGGCACTAAATGAATATTTTTCGTCGGTATTCACACTGGAGAGGGACAGTGTTGTTGAGGGGAGTACTGAGATGCAGACTGTTGGACTGGATGGGATTGATGTTCATAAGGAGGAGGTGTTAGCAATTCTGGAAAGGGTAAATAGATAAGTCCCCTGGGCCGGCTGGGATTTATCCTAGGATTCTCTGGGAGGCTAGAGAGGAGATTGCAGAGCCTTTGGCTTTGATCTTTGTGTCGTCATTGTCTACAGGAACAGTGCCAGAAGACTGGAGGATAGCAAATGTTGTCCCCTTGTTCAAGAAGGGGAGTAGGGACAACCCTGGTAATTATAGACCGGTGAGCCTTACTTCTGTTGTGGGCAAAGTTTTGGAAAGGATTATAAGAGATAGGATTTATAATCACCTAGAAAGGAATAATTTGATTAGGGATAGTCAGCACGGTTTTGTGAAGGGTAGGTCGTGCCTCACGAACCTTATTGAGTTCTTTGAGAAGGTGACCAAAGAGGTGGATGAGGGTAAAGCGGTTGATGTGGTGTATATGGATTTCAGCAAAGCGTTTGATAAGGTTCCCCATGATAAGCTTTTGCAGAAAATACGGACACATGGGATTGAGGGTGATTTAGTGGTTTGGATCAGGAATTGGCTAGCTGTAAGAAAACAAAGGGTGGTGGTTGATGGGAAATATTCATCCTGGAGTTCAGTTACTAGTGGTGTACCGCAAGGATCTGTTTTGGGGCCACTGCTGTTTGTCATTTTTATTAATGACCTGGATGAGGGCGTGGAAGGATGGATTAGTAAATTTGCGGATGACACTAAAGTCGGTGGAGTTGCAGACAGTGCGGAGGGAAGTGGCAGGTTACAGAGGGACATAGATAAGCTGCAGAGCTGGGCTGAGAGGTGGCAAATGGAGTTTAATGTGGAAAAGTGTGAGGTGATTCACTTTGGAAGGAGTAACAGGAATACAGAGTACTGGGCTAATGGTAAGATACTTGGTAGTGTGGATGAACAGAGGGATCTGGGTGTCCATGTGCATAGATCCCTGAAAGTTGGCACCCAGGTTGATAGGGTTGTTAAGAAGGCGTACGGTGTGTTAGCTTTTATTGGTAGAGGGATTGAGTTTTGGAGCCAGGAGGTCATGCTGCAACTGTACAAAACTCTGGTGCGGCCGCATTTGGAGTATTGCGTACAGTTCTGGTCGCCGTATTATAGGAAAGATGTGGAAGTATTGGAAAGGGTGCAGAGGAGATTTACCAGAATGTTGCCTGGTATGGTGGGAAAATCGTATGAGGAAAGGCTGAGGGCTTGATGTTGTTTTCGTTAGAGAGAAGAAGGTTAAGAGGTGACTTAATAGAGGCATACAAGATAATCAGAGGATTAGATAGGGTGGATAGTGAGAGCCTTTTTCCTCGGATGGTGTTGGCTAGCACGAGGGGACATAGCTTTAAATTGAGGGGTGATAGATATAGGACAGATGTCAGAGGAAGGTTCTTTACTCAGAGAGTAGTAAGGGCGTGGAATGCCCTGCCTGCAGCAGTAGTGGACTCGTCAACATTAAGAGCATTCAAATGGTTATTGGATAAACATATGGATGATATTGGAATAGTGTAGATTAGAGGGGCTTTAGATTGGTTTCACTGGTCGGCGCAACATCGAGGGCTGAAGGGCCTGTACTGCGCTGTTATGTTCTATGTTCTATGTTCTATTTTATTAGATATTATTTATTTATGTTCAATACATATGTATGTATATATATAAATTTGTAGATACAGTTAAAAATTCAGATGGCAAAATACAAAGTAAAATGTTGATTGGACAAATTGATTTTGTTTTGCAAAAATATATTGATTGACTATCTGAAAGAACATTACAAACATTCCAAAAAGTCCACCACACGAAGTGCAATAATAATCAGGTTCTCTACGACGATCATGGTCGGAATTTTCTGGCTAGTGGGATCTTCTGTTCCTGCCGATGTCGCACCCCTGCCATGGATTTCCCAGCAGCATGGGGTTCAGTCAATAGGAAATCCAGAAGATCCTGGCACCAGCAAAACTCCCACCGCAGGAAACACGCTAGGGGGAGACCGGAGAGCGTGCAGAGAGGGTGGGATTCCGGTTGTGTAGGAAGGATCTGATGGGGAGGGCCTTTCTCACCATCAGCCAAGCTGGGTCTTGGTACTTGTTTGGTGATGAAGTTAACTCATCTAAATTGAAAAGGTTTAGGCGAACAAATAAAATCTTCAGTATTAAAGATAATAGCAATGGGAACCCACCTTTTAGAAATAGTTGGACCAGGAAAAGATATGCAAGGAGAAAACAACTATACAAGGAGGCACAGATACTTTTAAAACAGATAACGTAGACCTCACTAGAAAGATATTGAGCAGGATTTTCCGGCCGCGCTCACCCCAAGACCGGAAAATCCCGCCCAAGGTCAACGGGCCTTTGCATGGTCCGCCCACTATGATTCCCGTGGTTGGCGGGATGGGAAATTTCTGCCCAAAGGGTAGCATGGATCAAATTAAACACTCGACGAAGATTGAAGAATTGAAAGATTATTTTGTGTATAATCTATGCCAAATAGTAAAATGGATATAGGCAAACTAACTCAAGGTGTAAAGAGGGCCAACACCACTAGGGTCTGGCCATGATAGAATCTCCACCTGCTTGCATGGGATGAAAAGTTCCATTTGATATGATCTGATCACATTCCAATCTGGAATAGGTGTGGGGTGGTACATTAGCTGAGGAATTCATGGAAAAGCATAGCCCGGGGACATAAAGAACATAAGAAAGAAATAGGAGCAGGGGTAGGCCATCTAGCCCCTCGAGCCTGCCCTGCCATTCAATAAGATCATGGCTGATCTGAAGTGAATCAGTTCCAATTACCCGCCTGCTCCCCATAACCCTTAATTCCCCTACCGATCAGAAATCCATCTATCCGTGACTTAAACATATTCAACGAGGTAGCCTCCACCACTTCAGTGGGCAGAGAATTCCAGAGATTCACCACCCTCTGAGAGAAGAAGTTCCTCCTCAACTCTGTCCTAAACTGACCCCCCAGCAGCAAGAAATAAAAAAAAACAGGGTCGAACCAGATAGAAAAGTAAAATGCAATACTCATATTAATGACCCTTGGCTGAGTCATGCTGGATGCAATTTTGAGATTTGAATTAAGGACTTGCCTCTGACCAAGGAGAGAACTTTAAAGAAACTTAAATAGCTGGCCAACCCAGAAGAATTATAGGGTCAAGCAATAGTTAAGAAAGGGGGAAGTGGAATTCATATAACGCACTTCACCCCACAAGAACGGGGGTTTGTGGCAACAGTTAAACTGGGTTCATCATGCTGCTGTTTCAGGGTATCAAAACAAGGTGAGGCAATCAGTTCAGCCGCATCAACTGTTAAAGCGAGGTCAAATGAATCCTGCAAACAATGAATAGATTTTAATCTACTCAGTAGATTTGCTATCTAACGCTGTTAACATATCAGCTATCTAAATACTAATTCTAAATAGACCGTACCAGTTTCTGTCAACACCAGATACAAATCTCAACTGTAAATCTATAATCAGGAGTTGCTTAGCAATGAATTACTTTGACATAACTAACTTTTCTTTATTCGCTCCTGGGATGTGGAGTTGTTGGCAAGATCAGTACTTTTTGTCCATCCCTAATAACTGCGATTAAACCTTTGCTATTTTCATTTTGTTCATTAACCCTGTCCTCTACTTGCCTGCATACTTCAAGTTAAATATCACTAACTTACTCTTTCGCCTCCTGCTCCCTTTTATTCTCTCCCTTTCCCTCCTCGACCTCCACCTCTCAGCTTTTTTTTATTCATTTGTGGGACCCGGGTGTCACTGGCTGGCCAGCATTTATTGCCCATCCCTAGTTGCCCTTGTCCAGAAGGAAGTTGAGAGTCAACCACATTGCTGTGGCTCTGGAATCACATGTAGGCCAGGCCAGGTAAGGGCAGCAGATTCTCTTCCCGAAAGGACATTAGTGAACCAGATGGGTTTTTCCGACAATTGACAATGGTTTCATAATATTTTATATGGAATTCAAATTCCACCATCTGCCATGGCGGGATTCGATTCCGGGTCCCCAGAACATTAGCTGAGTTTCTGGATTAATAGTCTAGCGATAATACCTCCAGACCATTGCCTCCTCTTTCCCTCACTTTTCATTTTATTGGGCTAGGAAGAATGAGGCCAAGGCAGTTGGGATGTACCTGGGCTATGTGAGCCAGAAGGAGGAGGTGGTAGGTGCTGTAAAACATTCAGGGTAGACAGATGGGTGGTTGTGCTGAGATCGCTTCAGGTTTAATGGCAAACAAGAAAGCCGCCATTTTCTTGGGCTGAAATGGCTCAAAGCTGGGTGGTCTCAAAGGGCGGCACAGTGGCACAGTGGTTAGCATTGCTGCCTCACAGTGCCAGGGACCCGGGTTCAACTCCGGCCTCGAGTCACTGTCTGCGTGGAGTTTACACATTCTCCCCGTGTCTGTGTGGGTTTCCTCCGGGTGCTCCGGTTTTCTCCCATAGTCCAAAGATGTGCAGGTTAGGTTGATTAGCCATGCTAAATTGACCCTAGTGTCAGGGGGATTAGTAGGGTAAATGTGTGGGGTTACGGGAATAGGGCCTGGGTGGGATTGTGGTCAGTGCAGACTTGATGGGCCGAATGGCCTCCTTCTGCACTGTAGGAATTCTATGGAACAAAGCTGAAGGGCTATTGAAAGTGGCATGGCAAATCTGCCATTCCTGCACCTATAGAGACACATGAAGCAGACAGGGCACATGCTTACATCTGTTTCTGTAGCCAGCTATTCCTGGAACAGATCACCAGAGGGCTTGAGGGGCATCACTATACCTCAAGCACAGCTGACCAGGAGACTCCACCGCTCAGGTGTATCAGAAGGCGTATCGTACCTTTCAGCACCGAGGCAGGGACACAGCCTGTTATATATCTGTCCTTTTTGGCTCATCGCAGAGCCTTGCTGTAGTAATATATATAAGGAAGTGATGTAATGCAATGTAGAGCAGGCAACAGAAACAGCAGGTTAAAGAGAGAACACACCACAATAAAGTTATGTTCGTTTATCGAGTGTGCCTGACTGTCATTCCCCAAATACACAACACTACCTACTCTGCACACAAGACATGGGTGATAGAATGTCTGCAGCAAGGACATGGATTTTTATGGATGACCTTTTTATGGCTTAATTACTATCTCTCTTACCAGTTAAATGTCCAGTTGGAGCAAGACTCAAGACAATACCTCAAACTTCAAAAATTCTTTGGTACAATTTAAGGTGACAATTTAAGGTCCAATGATGTGCTGGTTAGGTAGATTGGCCATGTTAAATTGCCCCTCAGTGTCCAAAGATGTGTGGGTTAGATGGATTAGTCAAGATAAATGTGTGGGATTACTGGGATAGCACAGTAAGAAGTCTCACAACACCAGGTTTATTTGGTAGCAAATACCATAAGCTTTCGGAGCGCTGCTCCTTTGTCAGATGGAGTGGAAATGTGCTCTCAAACAGGGCACAGACACAAAATCAAGTTGCAGAATACTGATTAGAATGCGAATCCCTAAAGCCAGCCAGGTCTTAAAGATACAGACAATGTGGGTGGAGGGAGCATTAAACACAGGTTAAAGAGATGTGTATTGTCTCCAGACAGAACAGCCAGTGAGATTCTACAAGCCCAGGAGGCAAGCTGTGGGGGTTACTGATAATGTGACATAAATCCAACATCCCGGTTTAGGCCATCCTCATGTGTGCGGAACTTGGCTATCAGTTTCTGCTCAGCGACTCTGCGCTGTCGTGTGTCGTGAAGGCCGCCTTGGAGAATGCTTACCTGAAGATCCAAGGCTGAATGCCCGTGACTGCTGAAGTGCTCCCCCACAGGAAGAGAACAGTCCTGCCTGGTGATTGTTGAGTGGTGTTCATTCATCCGTTGTCGTAGCGTCTGCATGGTTTCCCCAATGTACCATGCCTTGGGACATCCTTTCCTGCAGCGTATCAGGTAGACAATGTTGGCCGAGTTGCAAGAGTAGGTACCGTGTACCTGGTATATGGTGTTCTCACGTGAGATGATGGCATCCGTGTCGATGATTTTGTGTCTTGATTTTGTGTCTGTGCCCTGTTTGAGAGCACATTTCCACTCCAGCTGACGAAGGAGCAGCGCTCCGAAAGTTTATGGTATTTGCTACCAAATAAACCTGTTGGACTTTAACCTGGTGTTGTGAGACTTCTTACTGTGTTCACCCCAGTCCAACGCCGGCATCTCCACATCATTACTGGGATAGGGCAGGGGTGTGGGACTGGTAAAGCTGCTCTTTCAGATAGACGGTGCAGACTCGATGGGCCGAATGTCTTCCTCTGCACTGTACGGATTCTATGATATCCCTGATCATCAGTTTGGGATCGATAGTTTTGTTTAAAACAAAAATCAGATAATTGAATTTCTCAGTTTCCGCCTGCCTGCTTGTTCCTCAGTGCCATTTACAAACACTTTGCGGATTAATTTACTTTTAGTTAATTGGAATGCCTGATGGACAAGTTAACAAGAAAATCCTTCAGGTTCATTCTAACCTGGAATAGAATTCAGGCAAGCTGGAGGGTTCAGCAAGTGTAAAACACACTCCTCCCCACCTGTGTTTCAGGCCTAGCATATTTTAATTCCCAGGCCTTGTTTAAATGTCGCAGGTACATCCCCTACCTGCAAAGGACAGGATGAGGCCAGAGAGCAGCAGGCAACTGCTGAAAGTCAGACTGTCAAACATGTTAACCAGCAAGGGATGGGTTCTTGGGAGGATCTAACAGGAGGGGAAGGTCAATGCTTGAGGAAGGGAGGCTGTGGGACTTGGAGAAGCAATCCTGCTTCTGCCAGAGAACAAAGGACATGTTTTGCCTTGACATCTTCGTCTATCCGATTGACTGCCGACTAGCCATAGTGGGGTGGAGGAGTTACAGCAGCTCCTCTGTTTTCCACTTACAATCCCATTGATGGACCCTGATTTGCTTAACTGAGACTTGCCTCTGCAATAGGCAGGCACCTCATCCACCCGCAGAACCTCACTATCAATGACAGCGGGACAGGGAAAGAAATTACTCAAAGTCCATAAAGGACCAAAGGCATCTCTCTCTTAAAGAGATGGTGAGAGATTGCAGAGCTCCGGGGTGCAGAGGGATCTGAGTGTCCTGCTGCATCAAACATGGAGCGTAGGAAGCTTGGGGTGATCTTATAGAGGTCTATAAAATAATGAGGGGCATAGATCAGCTAGATAGTCAATATCTTTTCCCAAAGGTAGGGGAGTCTAAAACTAGAAGGCATAGGTTTACGGTGAGAAGGGAGAGATACAAAAGTGTCCAGAGGGGCAATTTTTTCACACACAGGGTGGTGATTGTCTGGAACAAGCTGCCAGAGGTAGTAATAGAGGTGGGCACAATTTTGTCTTTTAAAAAGCGTTTAGACAGTTACATGGGTACGATGGGTACAGTGGGATATGGGCCAAATGCGGGCAATTGGAACTAGCTTAGTGGTTTAAACAAAAGGGTGGCATGGACAAGTTGGGCCGAAGGGCCTGTTTCCATGCTGTAAACCTCTATGACTCTATAATTACAAAAGGCTGGTACTGTGGTGAACCATAGTTGGTTACCACTATGAGTGCTGAGCCATGGATGGTCAGCACTATGGGTGTTCGTAGATATGTTACTGTTGTCACTGTTGGTGTTAGGGTTGGGCTGTTCTACCTGTTGATATTGTTCTGTGGTACACTCCAGTTGGCTCCGCCTACCTGGGGAAGTATAAAGGTCACTGCACTGCCTGGTGACCCTTTAGTCTGGGATTGTATTGTATATAATATGCTCCATTCTTGTTAGTAATAAAAGCCTTTATTTCCCGGGTACGATCTAGCCTCCCGAGTGATTTAATCGCGCATCAATTTTATTACTAACAAAATTTTGGTAAAAAAAAACCATGGAGCAAATGTTGAAACCCGACTGGCTTACCTTAGATCCACGTGCGGCAGGAGTGTCGAACACTTTCGACCATTGGTTAAAGTGTTTTCAAGACTACATGGATGCCTCAACAGCCATTCAAAACAACGCCGATAGACTGCAGGTCCTCCACGCGAGGGTAAGCGACATGTATACTCATCAATCCGCGATGCCCAAGACTACAAAAGGGCCATCGAACTACTTAAGAAACGGTACAACAAACCGGCAAACGAGATCCATGCTCGACACCTTCTAGCCACTCGACGGCGGCAGCCCGGCGAAACAACAGGACAGTACCTGTGTGAACTCCAGCAGCTCGCCAGAGCCTGCAACTGCAAGCCAGTGTCGGCGGCCCAGTATACGAACGACTTGATCCGAGATGCGTTCGTGGCGGGAATCGGCTCGTCGTATATTCGCCTTCGGCTGCTAGAGCAAGGTAATCTAGACCTCGCTAAGACAGTAGAATTGGCTGACACTATGGAAACGGCCTCCAGAAGTCTAGAAACGTACCCCACCGACCACGTGGGAACATCGTGGCAAGTACAGCCACCGACTCAACTTTACTCAGCGGCTCCGAAAAACTGTGCGATTGTGTTTCCAACCTCGGACCTGACGACGGCGGCAGCTCCAGGAGGCCCGCGGTGTTACTTCTGTGGATTGGTGAAACACCCTCGGCAGCGATGTCCAGCCAGAACGGTATTGTGCTCTGCATGTGGAAAGAAAGGGCACTATGCCAAAGTCTGCAGGACCAAACCACCCTCCAAACATAGCAGCGCGGCGTGTGATTCTCCAGAGCCTGTCTCCTTGTCTCCAGCTTCTTCGAGGTCTTCCACCACGTGCGATTCCAGAGCGCCGCCATTCCTGACGACGGAGACGCAAGACACGTGCGACCTGCAGGGGCCGCCACTTTTAGCGCCACCGACCACGTGCGATCCATGGGCGCAGCCATTTTGGTCGGCACCGACCGCAGACGACCAGCAGGGGTCATCATCATCCACTATCTCAGCTGCCTGCAGTTGCACCCAAGACCCAACGGTGGCGTCAATCATCCTGGAACAGGCCAAGCCTCACAGACTCGACAAGTCCATGATGGGCATAGAGGTAAATGGACGCCAAATTCATTGTTTGTTTGACAGCGGGAGCACGGAGAGCTTCATTCACCCTGACACCGTGAAACGGTGCGGTCTCCGAGTACGGACTGTCAGACAGACAATTTCGATGGCGTCGAGGTCCCGGTCTGTTACCGTGCTAGGGAGCTGCGTGGTCAACCTGACGGTGCGGGGCACAGTTTACGAGAACTTCAGGCTCCTCGTGTTACCGCACCCTTGCGCTCCAATACTCCTGGGACTAGACTTTATGGTCCACCTGAGGAGTGTAACCCTGCAGTACGATGGGCCACCCTCTCCACTTTCAGTGGGAGCACAGCAGCCTCCAAATTGCCCAGCGCGCTCCACGTGTAGCCTCTCGACACTCAGAATCACCCCACCATCTTTATTTGAGAATCTCGTGCCAGGCTGCAAGCGCATCGCAACCAAGAGCAGGCATTACAGCGCTGAGGATCGGATCTTTATTCGATCTGAAGTTCAGCGGCTCCTCAGGGAAGGGATCATTCAACCTAGCACTAGTCCATGGAGAGCGCAAGTCATGGTGGTTAAAACTGGAAACAAACCCCGGATGGTCATAGACTATAGTCAGACCATTAATAGATACACGCAGCTGGATGCGTATCCTCTCCCGCGCATATCTGACATGGTCAACCAGATTGCGCAGTACCGGGTGTTCTCCACCATTGACTTGAAGTCAGCTTACCACCAGCTCCCCATTCGCCCAGAGGACCGAAAATACACGGCCTTTGAGGCGGATGGTCGTCTTTACCACTTTTTAAGGGTTCCCTTTGGCGTCACGAATGGGGTCTCGGTCTTCCAGCGTGCAATGGACCGAATGGTGGACCAGAACGGGCTGCGGGCTACCTTCCCGTACCTGGATAACGTCACTATCTGCGGCCATGACCAGCAGGACCACGATGCCAACCTCCTTAGATTTTTACGCACTGCGTCTCGCCTGAATCTGACCTACAACAGGGAGAAGTGTGTATTTAGCAAGCGCCGCCTAGCAATTCTCGGATACGTGGTGGAAAACGGGGTCCTTGGCCCTGATCCAGACCGTATACGTCCCCTCCTTGAACCTCCCCTGCCCACTAGTATCAAAGCACTGAGAAGATGCTTAGGTTTCTTTTCATACTATGCACAGTGGGTTCCCAATTATGCGGACAAAGCCTGTCCACTCATCAAGTCTACCTCCTTTCCCCTAGCAACAGAGGCTCGCTTAGCCTTTGAAGGGATAAAAGCCGACATCGCGAAAGCCACGATGCACGCTGTTGATGAGTCCATCCCCTTTCAGGTGGAGAGTGATGCATCTGATTTCGCCCTGGCCGCCACACTTAACCAGGCGGGCAGGCCCGTCGCCTTTTTCTCTCGCACCCTCCAAGGCCCTGAAATTCGGCACTCTGCGGTGGAAAAAGAGGCCCAGGCCATTGTGGAGGCCGTTCGGCATTGGCGCCATTACTTGGCGGGAAAACGATTCACCCTGCTCACGGACCAGCGGTCCGTGGCGTTCATGTTCAACAACACGTTACGGGGTAAGATCAAAAATGATAAAATCTTGAGGTGGAGAATCAAACTCTCCACCTACAACTATGATATCATGTACCGTCCAGGGAAGCTCAATGAGCCCTCAGACGCCCTGTCGCGTGGAACATGTGCAAGTGTGCAGGAGGATCGATTACAGGCCCTACACAATGATCTCTGCCATCTGGGGATCACTCGGCTCTTCCATTTCGTAAAGGCCCGGAATCTACCCTACTCCGTGGATGATGTCAGGTCAATAACCCGAAGCTGCCAGGTATGTGCTGAATGCAAACCGCACTTCTACCGACCTGACAGGGCACACCTCATTAAGGCCACTCACCCTTTCGAAAGACTGAGTGTGGACTTCAAGGGCCCCCTCCCTTCGACAGATCGGAACGTGTACTTCCTCAACATGATTGACGAGTACTCACAATTCCCTTTTGCCATTCCCTGTTCAGATACGACCGCTGCCACGGTTATCAAAGCTTTACGGGATCTTTTCACCCTGTTCGGTTACCCCAGCTATATCCACAGTGATAGGGGCTCGTCATTTATGAGTGACGACTTGAGGCAATACCTGCTCTCAAAAGGGATTGCCTCAAGTAGAACTATGAGTTACAACCCTAGGGGTAACGGACAGGTTGAACGAGAAAATGCTACAGTCTGGAAGGCTGTCTTACTGGCGTTGAGGTCTAAAGGTCTTCCAGTCTCCCGTTGGCAAGAGGTACTCTCTGATGCGCTCCATTCCATCCGCTCCCTCCTGTGTACGGCAACCAACGCTACTCCACATGAGAGGATGTTTTCCTTCCCTAGGAAGTCTTCCTCTGGGACCTCACTGCCGTCTTGGTTGATGTACTCAGGACCTGTCCTCCTGCGGCGGCATGTTAGGACCCGCAAGTCCGACCCTTTGGTTGAACAGGTCCATCTCCTCCACGCCAACCCTCAATATGCCTATGTGGCATATCCTGACGGGCGAGAGGACACGGTCTCTATTAGAGATCTGGCACCTGCAGGGGACTTGGAAACCCCAGTCGCTCCCACACCCCTAGTTAGTGACCCCTTGACCTTTATCTCCCCTCCTGACACGGCACGGGCAGTATCGGGACCACCACTTAATCCTCTTACTCCCGTGTACAGCTTGCCTGAGTCCAGGAGATTGTCGCCACCTCGAGGCGTGCTCGAGTCCAGCAGATTGTCGCCACCTCGTGGTCCACCTGTCCATGAGGAACTGGAGGAGTCACTGGACACCGCCTTGGAGAGAAGGTCACCACGGTCACCAGAACCGGCGTTACCGCCAGTGTTGAGGAGGTCGCAGAGATGGTGCAGTCCTCCAATATGACTGAACTTGTGAATATATGAACAGTTGTTCTGGTTTTTTTTGCCCCGCCGGCCTTTGTTTTAAAGGAGGGGTGAATGTGGTGAACCATAGTTGGTTACCACTATTAGTACTGAGCCATGGATGGTCAGCACTATGGGTATGTGTAGATATGTTACTGTTGTCACTGTTGGGGTTAGGGTTGGGCTGTTCTACCTGTTGATATTGTTCTGTGGTACACTCCAGTTGGCGCCGCCTACCTGGGGAAGTATAAAGGTCACTGCACTGCCTGGTGACCCTTTAGTCTGGGATTGTATTGTATATAGTGTGCTCCATTCTTGTTAGTAATAAAAGCCTTTATTTCCCGGGTACAATCTAGCCTCCCGAGTGATTTAATCGTGCATCAGGTACATAAGTACAATAAGTAATCAGAAAAGCTAATCGAATGTTATCGTTTATTGTGAGGGGAATTGATTACAAAAGTTGGGAGGCTGTGCTTCAGTTGTACAGAGCACTTGTGAGAACATGGGCGGAATCTTACCAAAAAATGGCAAAATGTCAAGATCTTACTGAAAATTGACATCTTTCTCTCCGGAGAAACAGGCAGCTTTTCTCTCCAGATCTTATGGCACTTTGTAAAAAAAAACAGGGGGTTGTTTCGTGCTGTCATTTTGAGGGGTGGGGTCTAAACATGCCGGCAAAGCCGTCTGCACTGAGACCGGGCACCCTTTTTAAAAGGCGTCCTTTTAAAAGATGTTGGGGTCTGGGGGTGCGGGCGTGGGTGTGCGTGGTCAGGGCTGGGTAACTATTGCCATAACCCAGTCAAAACCATCAACTTATATCACATTTTCGGATGGTTTCCACGCAAGGTAAATTTCCACTTCTGGGCAATTGCAGAAGTTACAGCCAATTGGTAACTCAGTTTTTTTATTCATTTGTGGGACATGGGCGTCGCCGGCTGGCCAGCATTTATTGCCCATCCCCAGATGCCCTTGGAGGGCAGTTGAGAGTCAACCACATTGCTGTGGCTCTGGAGTCACATGTAGGCCAGACCGGGTAAGGACGGCAGATTTTCTTCCCTAAAGGACATTAGCGAAGCAGTTGGGTTTTTTTGACAATCGACAATGGTTTCACGGTCATCAGTAGATTCTTAATTCCAGATTTTTAAAATTGAATTCAAATTCCACCATCTGCCGTAGCAGGATTCAAACCCAGATGCCCAGAACATTAGCTGAGTTTCTGGATTAATAGACTAGTGATCTGCCCTGTGATTTAACTATTCACCCAGTCAGCACCATATCATATGTAGAATAGGCCCATCTGTGCAGCAGTATACAATCCCACAGTGATCTTTATTAGGACAAAGTAGGCGGACGCACTCCACCTGCTCAGTGAGCAAATAATCAAACAAAGACTTTCTGGTGCTTGCTGCTGAGTCACTCCATTTTTGCTTCACTAAACATGGGTATCGGCTGGCAGTGCCGCTGGGTCCTGTTCAACATCTTTCTCACCTCAGTCTCTGCCATTAATGGGGGGCCAGACTCTGAACCCATTAATCCTCATGACAAGGAAGTCCAGGACTCACTAGATTTTGCAGTGGATTCATTCAACACATTCTCCAAGGACGATCACCTCTTCATAGTCACTCAGGTTGTTTCGGCACGGTTACAGGTAACTAGACCAAGATTCTGGGCAATGGTAAGGTGAATTCAGTGTGCAGCAGGGAAGGGCTTATCACTTCTTGCAAGGCCATGTGGATGCCAACCTGACCTCGTCGGTGAGGGGGTGGAGGGAGGGGGGTGGTGTCACCCCTGACTTCTCATGGGTGTCATCCCTCGTGTTATTACTACCCCTCCTCTCCTCCCCAGTTAATAATTTAGGTCTACTCCAGTTACACAGAGAATGTTGTAATGAAGGAGAATTATCGAAATTATTTGCAGCAATTTCTTCCATGTGTTTTATCTGTGTTCTCATTGTTGGTCTTAAATCCCTCCATGTCCTCACACCACCCCCCACCCCCCACCCCCGCATTCCCATTCTCTTATCCTCTCTGGCACTGCAACTCTCTGAGATATATGGGACTCTCTAACTCTGGCCTTTTGAGATTCTCTTGATTTTAATCGCTCCAAATATTAGTGCCTTCGGCTGCCCGGGTCCTAAACTCTGGGATTTGTGCTCTGAACCTCTCCACCTTTCTTCTCCTGGAATTTTACGCACCCCTGACCGCGCCTGGTGGGATGTCACTGCCCCGTCAAACCAAGCGGGAAAGGGTGGAGGGAGAGGTGGGGGATGGGGGGAGGGAGGGTGTGTGTCATGGGTATGTAAAATACTGGCCCTGGTTTTTGTTCAAAACACTCCTTAAATCCTTTGTCTTTGACCAAGGTTTTGGTCGTCTAACCTTTTATCTCCATATGTGATTCAGTCATATTCTGCTTGATAATTCTTATGTCAAACACCTTAGAATATCTTACCGCCCTCTGATAAATATCAGTCATGGAGTCATAGAGTCATAGAGGTTTACAGCTTGGAAACAGGCCCTTCGGCCCAACTTGTCCATGCCGCCTTTTTTTTTAAACCCCGAAGGTAATCCCAGTTGCCCACATTTGGCTCATATCCCTCGATACCCATCGTACCCATGTAACTATCTAAATGCTTTTTAAAAGACAAAATTGTACCCACCTCTACTACTACCTCTGGCAGCTTGTTCCAGACACTCACCACCCTCTGTGTGAAAAAATTGCCCCTGTGGACACTTTTGTATCTCTCCCCTCTCACCTTAAACCTATGCCCTCTAGTTTTAGACTCCTCTATCTTTGGGAAAAGATATTGACTATCTAGCTGATCTATGCCCCTCATTATTTTATAGACCTCTATAAGATCACCCTCAGCCACCTACGCTCCAGAGAAAAAAGTCCCAGTCTATCCAGCCTCTCCTTATAACTCAATCCATCAAGTCCCAGTAGCATCCTAGTAAATCTTTTCTGCACTCTTTCTAGTTTAATAATATCCTTTCTATAATAGGATGACCAGAATTGCACACAGTATTCCAAGTGTGGCCTTACCAATGTCTTGTACAACTTCAACAAGACGTCCCAACTCCTGTATTCAATGTTCTGATCGATGAAACCAAGCATGCCGAATGCCTTCTTTACCACTCTGTCCACTTTCAATGAGCTATGAACCCCTAGATCTCTTTGTTCTGTAACTCTCCCCAATGCCCTACCATTAACTGAGTAAGTCCTGCCCTGGTTCAATCTACCAAAATGCATTACCTCGCATTTGTCTAAATTAAACTCCATCTGCCATTCGTCAGCCCACTGGCCCAATTGATCAAGATCCCATTGCAATTGGAGATAACTTACTTCACTGTCCACCATGCCACCAATCTTAGTGTCATCTGCAAACTTACTAACCATGCCTCCTATATTCTCATCCAAATCATTAATATAAGTGACAAATAACAATGGACCCAGCACTGATCCCTGAGGCACACCGCTGGTCACAGGCCTCCAGTTTGAAAAACAACCCTCTACAACCACCCTCTGGCTTCTGTCAAGAAGCCAATTTTGTATCCATTTAGATACCTCACCCTGGATCCCGTGAGATTTAACCTTATGCAACAACCTACCATGCAGTACCTTGTGAAAGGCCTTGCTAAAGTCCATGTAGACAACATCAACTGCACTGCCCTCATCTACCTTCTTGGTTACCCCTTCAAAAAACTCAATCAAATTTGTGAGATATGATTTTCCACTCACAAAGCCATGCTGACTGTCCCTAATCAGTCCTTGCGTCTCTAAATGCCTGTAGATCCTGTAGTTGTTGTTGTTTAGTTGTCATCAAACAGATTGATCAGGGTGGTTGACAATTGGCCAGTTTTCACGTTGTCTGGTTGCCATGGCCACAGCAGGGTCTGTGATGTAAGGATGTTCTTGAGGGTGAAGTCAAGCTTTATGAGGCGAGGTGGTTCAAAGTTCTCAGCAGCACTGATAACCACGAGCACAGTGAGAGGTGCTGCAACTTCTGGGCATTGGGTTCAAACCCATGGATGTTGAGAGGGTGGGCGATTCAGGTAGCCAAACACCAGGAGATTTTGAGTCCTGGTTGCTTAGCAACCTCAGCAATCGGTTGATGAGGTGGATAGGGATAAGCATGGTCAATCTGGAAGAAATAAAAGACTGCAGAAGATGTAATGCTGTTCAGGCAATCGGTTGGCTGAAGTCATAGCTTCCATCCCCCAATGCCACCCCCCCAGACAGGATGTCCCACTGCCAAGAGCCTTTAGCCTCAGCAGTGCCACTGGGAGTGGTGGCCACTACTGGGACTGCAGCAGGCCCCAGAACAGGCCCTGAGTGTAGCTAAGTTGGGGTTGTGGGTCAGCAGGTCTGATCATACAGGCCCTGACAAGGGCATGGCCAGGGCTGTGGTCTTTCAGCAAGAGCAGCCCTCGCTGCTGGGGGTGCCCTGCGTGGGCCGTAGGGGGCCTGATCAGGAGGCATTTCCTCTGCCGCCCTCCTGAGCCTGTAAGGAGGCCTCCAGGTTTTACTGGGTGGTCTCCTCCATTTTTAAAGTGCCCGTCTGACGCTGGTAAAATACCAGCAGATTAGGACGAGACCATCAGGGCATCACGGTGGAACAGTCGTTTGCAGATTCACCATTACCAAATGGAAGCTCACTACCAGGGAACACAGCTCAATATCTCCAGTGTTCTTAACAAAGTTTATTGAGGTGTATAAGATCATGAGGGGCATAGCTAGGATGAGGGCACATGGTGCAGAATCTTCCTGTCCAGTCAACCACTGGAATCGTAGCTGGCGGCACAGAGACAATGCAAAAGTCGATTGACCTCAGGTGAAATTTTCCGGCTTTGGGGCGAGCGCACCTGGAAAATCCCACCCATAGGCTGGAATTTTACCGCCCTGCCTGCCATGGGAACCGGAGTGGGCGCGGGGCGGAACATGGAAAGATCTGTTGGCCTCGGGTGGGATTTTACAGTTTTGGGATGAGTGAGGCCAGAAATTCCCGCGCCCTGGTCTTTTTCTCAGGGAAGGGGAATTGAAAACTGGAGGGCGTAGGTTTAAGGTTAGAGGGGAAGAATTAAAAGGGACCTGAGGGGTAACTTCTTCACACGGAGGGTGATGCGTACATGGAATGAGCTGTCAAGAGAAATTGGTTGAGGCAGGTTCAATAGCAACATTTAAAAGGCATTTGGATAAATACATGGATGGGAAAGGATTAGAGGGATATGGGCCAAGCGCGGGCAATTGGGATGAGCTGGGAGGGCACCATAGTCAGCATCGACCAGCCGGGCCGAAGGGCCTGTTTCTGTGCTGCATTGCTCTATGACTCGTGATCTCTACACAATCACCAGCGAATTTGACCCAAACCAACAGCTCAGTGAAAGAGCTGTGCTGTTGTCTTCTCTCATGACCTCCTCAAACAGTGCCCCCCACTGCCCCCCACACATACACACACAGCCTCCCTTTGGGATAAGGTGGACACAGCCTACTTGCATGTGTCTGTTTATGACTGAAATGCACGTGGCACTTGCCAGATATAGATTTCTGTAGATTAAGGGCTTGGTCCATGCGCCTGACCTTCCGACGACAACACGTCAACCTCAGCTCTGCTGGAGTGTCCGCTGTCATGGGTGAACAACAAAGAACAAAGAACAATACAGCACAGGAACAGGCCCTTCGGCCCTCCAAGCCCGCGCCGCTCCCCGGTCCAGGATTGAATCCTGAATCCAGGATCCCCGCCCAATTTTCCAGCCTATCTACATACCAATATCCTATCCACCGAGCTGTCCCCCACAGCTACGATGCTTTGTTCATCACAACCTATTAACTCACCCCCACCCCCCCCTTTTAGACCATGTGATCTCCAGGGAGAGGCGAAAACCCAGAGTGAAAAACCCCAGGGCCAACATGGGGAAAAAAAAATCTGGGAAATTCCTCTCCGACCCCCTGAGGCGATCGAAACGAGTCCAGGAGAGTCACAATGCGAGTCATGGCTACATTCTCTCTTCGCTAACCTTCAAAAAACAGCTGGTGCCTTATTCAAAGCTTCCTGTCAGCATAGAGAACACAGCCAGGATTCTCAAAAAAAAAATTCTAAGTTCCCAACGTGTGGAAAAATGGGAATAAATTCTACCTTTTTTTAAGCGTGATTTCCGGAATGAATCTCCCACACTCTGTGCCCGTGCAAGATCCACTCTGGGAATCAGCAGGCGGGGCCTATTACTGCCTGCAAAGCTGGCAGCGTCGTGCTGAGCGGGGCCATTCTGTCAGCATGGAGATCGGCGCACGTGCCGTGGCCCCTGTCTGCCGGCCTACCGATCGCTGGCCAGCCCCACAACACCCTGATGGCTGGCCTCCCAGACCTCCCTGGGTCAGCACCTGTGTCTCCCCCCGCCCAGCCAGCCCCAATCTCCTGATTCCACCCCCGGCAGTCCCAATCTCATGATCCCCCCTAACAGTCCCGACCCCTCACCCCACCCTGATGGCCAGCCCCGATCGCCGACCTCCCTCCCTCTGCCAACGATCCTCTTGCAGAGTGGCAGCGGGTCCCTCCTATAGGCTTTGCCCCCCAATAGCCCCACCCCCTCTGGCCCCACCTTCTTGACACAGCCCGATGCCTGGTAGACAGGGCCAAGGTGCCCCTTGGGCAGTGCCAATTTGCCCCTTGGGCAGTGCCAGGGTTTCAGGCTGGCACTGCCCAAGGGACCCATCCCCTTACCCCTGACCTCATGGGGGGGGGCATCAATGGCCTCTCTTCCCTCCAGTGGGGTCGAACGGCCTGTTCCCCATTAGTGAGGAGCAGGAGTAAATCCTGCTGGAGGGAACCATTCGTGGCTCAGGGGAGATGCTCGCAGGCCCGGAGACTTCAGTCCCGGACCTGTTAATGACATTGAAATGGAGATTTCCATATTATAATCAGCTCTGCACCAACTTTGGGCACAGAGCTGAAGATCCTGGAAATCTATGTCGCGGAGACTACGGAGGCTCTGGTGCCCAGTGGGAAGCCAGAGAAACGGCCTGCACTGCTGTCTCCCAGCCCTCTGCACTACTCGAGCAGCACAGCATGCTGGGAGAATCGCCCCCTCCGCCTGTTCCCACGGACCTGGGCTAGAAACTTGGGTTAACTGAGAATGACTGCTTCACAATGGCTGACATATTCTTACCATGTTTGACAGCTCCAGCTAGAATTTAGTATGAAAGAGCATTCATAGGTTGAGGGCAGCAGATATGGTTCACAGACTGAAGTCAAGTTATTACCGCTGAATAAATGATTGTTTCTACCTGTATTTTGCTAGGATCTTGGTGGATTATTGTACATTCTGGACGTTGAGTTGGAAAGGTCTCAGTGCAGGAAGGGAGCTGAAGAAAATTTGGCATCTTGCTTCAATGTCAAAATAGTAGAATGTTCTCAGGTAAGAGATTCTCTATCTGGAGAGGGCGGATCATTAACTGAGGTCACGTATGCTATTTATCTGAAGTTAAGAGGTGTGGATCTAGGTGAAGAAAGTTGGGGTGTGGATCTAGGTGAAGAAATGGAAACAGCAAAGAGTTTTCCCACATTCCTGAGACTATGGTCTTCTCTTCACGCCAAACACATCATAGAATCCTTACAGTGCAGAAGGAGGCCATTCGGCCCATTGAGTCTGCACCAACTACAATTCCACCCGGGCCCTATTCCCATAACCCCACATATTTACCCTGCTAGTCCCCCTGACACTAAGGGGCAATTTGGCATGGCCAGTCCACCTAATCCGCACATCTTTGGGCTGTGAGAGGAAACCGGAGCACCCGAAGGAAACCCATGCAGACACGGGGAGAATGTGCAAACTCCACACAGACAATGACCCGAGACTGGAATTGAACCTAGGACCCTGGCGCTGTGAGGCAGCAATGCTAACCACTGTGACACCATGCCACCCTGGTGGCAATCTGCAGTAACCACCTATCCCCTCACCTGTGCGAATGGTTTCAGTGCAAACTCAATCAGAATCACGTCAGGCAAAGGTGTCCGAAAGACATGCTGGTTAGGTGCATTGGCCATGCTAAATTCTCCCTCAGTGTACCTGAACAGGCGCTGGAGTGTGGTGATTAGGGGATTTTCACAGTAACTTCATTACAGTGTTAATGTAAGCCTACTTGTGACACCTATAAGTAAACTTTAAACTTAACTTCAGATAAATAGCAGTGGCTATGAATTTGAAAAGTCGGGAAACACATCACCTTGTAAACTATTGATTGTCAATTAATATGTCAGGCTACGTAATTAAAATAAAAATTGAGACTGACAAAGTGTCTCGGATACAATTCACAAGGAGCCACGGGAGAGGCAAGCAAGTTCCTCCGGGCTGCTCCAGCTCCAGGTGCTGCAGAAACTGGGATTTCTGCCAAAGTAAAGCCGGCAAGCCTGGAGCAAGATTCCCAGATCAGAGAGAAAGACAAAACTCACATCCGTCCTGGGATAAGAGGGCAATGTGGCAACTAGTCCTAGTGATTCCAATTAAATAATTTATAACTGAATGGAAATTAGAAATGTTTTGTTTTATTTTTGTTTTTAATTTCAGAAGCTTCTCTGCCATTTTGAAGTGTTGAACACTTTTTGGAAGCATGAAAGATCCCTTCTGAAAAATGATTGCAAACCCGTTGGCTGATAGGAGGTGAACAGTGTGTGTCCCTTGTCCCACTTGGACTGAACTCCAGAAACATGCCTAATTTCACAAGGGGGCTTTGCACTCTCCAATAGCACAACCCCGCTGAGCTATCAGAAGCTCCATAATAAACATTACATTTGTCTGCAATTACAGTTGTTGATTTCTTTTCCATAGCTTGTTAGGATATGGCCATTTTGTTGCATAGATTTGTTACAGGTTTACTGTGGAATTTTAAGTGGCCTATAATTTCTGATCTCTGAGGGGTGTGCCTGGGAGGGGATTTCCCCCGCCCCCAGAAGATGCACTGGGGGATTCCCCCCCACCCCCCTGAAAATGCACTGGGGGATTCCCCCACCCCCCAGAAGATGCACTGGGGGATTCCCCCACCCCCCAGAAGATGCACTGGGGGATTCCCCCATTCCCCCACCCCCCAGAAGATGCACTGGGGGATACCCCCATCCCCCCACCCCCCAGAAGATGCATTGGGGGATTCCCCCCCCCCCAGAAGATGCACTGGGGGATTCCCCCCCCCCCATCCCCAGAAGATGCACTGGGGGATTCCCCCCCCACCCCCCAGAAGATGCACTGGGGGATTCTGCCCCCCCACCCCCCAGAAGATGCACTGGGGGATCCCCCCACCCCCCCAGAAGAGCCCATGTAAGGCTTGCTTGGGAATTTCCGATGGGCAATCACCCTGCACTGAGAACCATCCAATCCCCTGATTTCAATCAGAAACTTTGGATGGTTCCGATTCTCTTAACAGAACAGTTACCCAGGGAAAGTGAGAAGAACTAAAACCACTTCTAACTCCTGGGTAACTATACTGGTATCTCGTCCCCGACCCTTCCCCTCCCCCAATGGACCTCCCTCTCCAACACCCCCCCCTCCCCCCCAACTATACTTCCCATCCCAACCAGCCCCCTAACTACCCTCCTGACCCCACTCATTAATTCATCTCCTGACCAGTCCCCCGACTACCTTCCTGATCCCCAAACACATCCCGACCCCGTGATGACCCCAACTCCACACTCCCAACTCGCCCCGATTACCCTCCCAAATCCCTGACTACAATCCACCATCCTAATGCCCCTCCTAATGCCCCTCCTAATGCCCCTCCTAATGCCCCTCCTAATGCCCCTCCTAATGCCCCTTCAGACCACCCATTACCTCATCTCCTGACTACTCCCCAGACTACCTTCCTGATTCCCAAACACATCCTGACCCCCTGCCATCCCACCTCCACACCCGATTGCCCTCCTGAATGACTAATTCATCCCCATCCCTCACCACCTGACTACCCTCTGACCCTTCAACTTTCCTCTCCCCCTCCCCCCACCACGGCTACCTTTCCGATGCCCAGACTACACTCCCATCCCCCCAGACCCCCCTGACTAGCATCCATCCCCAACTAGCCCCTCACCCCTTCAATCCCCTTCATTTTCCCCTGACTACCCTCTTGACCCTCCAACTGCCCACCAATGCCCCTCTCCCCTGCACACCTGGTGGGATAGCCTTTCCCTGCTCCTAATTCCTGTGTTTTTGTAACAGCAATCCACCCATTTTTATCTTGTTCATTCTCTACACACCCGGGTGTGTCAGAAGGTCATGCCAAATTCTGCTAAATAGTGGCCAGTTTGTGCTTTATTTCCCCGGGTGTAAAGCTGAGGGAGAAGGTACTGTTGCCTGTAGGTCTCGATCCCATTTGCAGCGTTTGTCTATGGGTCAGGTCTTCCCACACAAGGAGCGGCAGAGTGCTTGCAGCTGAAGCAGGTCCAAACCTTTGCTGACTATCCTAACAGGATGGGAGCGGCGCCTCTTGATCCTGATACCCGGTCTGCCCACTGGGCTCACCGATGTTCAGGTGCTTTAGCACATGCACCCAGTCCCCTCAAACTGCAAGATCTGAGAAGAGACCAAGCCACAAAGTCCTGTGGGTGAAAACAGGTCCTCTGGGCCAGTCAGATGGTCCATCAGAAAAACTGCCTTCAACTGGTGCCTCCTGATTGAGTTTGGTTCCTGGCACCACACCTCATGAAGGATGTTTTGACCTTGGAGAACGATACCAGGCCTAAAAGGGTTACATTATCAGGGCAGCCTGCATTAGCTGTAATAAAAACAGAAAATACTGGAAAAACGCAGCTGGTCTGGCAGCATCTGTGAAGAGAGAAACAGAGTTAATGTTTTGAGTCTGTATGACTCTTTTTCAGCACTGAAGAGGGATAGAAATGTGGTGGATTAAGTAGTTGGGGAGGAGGGGTGGAGGAGGTGGAGCAGAATAAAATGTCAGGGATAGGTCAGAGCTAAGGAGAGGTTGAAAAAGATGTCAAGGACACAAGACAAAGAGAGTGTTAATTGTAGCATTAAGGATTAAAGAAGGTGCAGATAGTAGCATAAAGGTAAAATAGAAGAATGTGCTAATACAGATGCTCAATGAAAGCAAAATGTTGTGATCTCTTGAGGATAGAAGATTAAGGGTCTAGTAGCGAGCCCCTTTAAGGGATGAATTTTCGGAAGGTCATGTGACCCAATCAGCCAATCCGGTCAAACAGCGGGAATCCTGGGGCTGACTGTGGCTTTCCCGAGCAGAATCGATCCTGGAGCTGTTGAAATCGGGAGCACATCCTAGCACTCCAAATATAGTTATAGTTGTTCTAAACAATAGTTTGCTGTTGTCCAAACCTGGTGGTCGCCAATCACTCAGGTACTACATTGGCGAGGAGAATTATTGGAAACACCTTCAAATTGTTGCCGAGAAAAGAGAAGCCATGGTGTGGAGATGCCGGCGTTGGACTGGGGTAAACACAGTAAGAAGTTTAACAACACCAGGTTAAAGTCCAACAGGTTTATTTGGTAGCAAGGCTCCGAAAGCTTGTGTGGCTTTTGCTACCAAATAAACCTGTTGGACTTTAACCTGGTGTTGTTAAACTTCTTACTAAGAAAAGGGAAAACATGCCTCATGTGCAAATAATTCAAGTCAAGCTAGTCTGCGACTAGCAAGTCACCAAAATGTCTCTTCCTGGTAAATTATAGCCGTTTGATCCTAACTCCGAACATTGAGTTCAACACGTTGAACGTCTGCAGTACTTTTTCCAGTCAAGCAAAATATGGTGCGGGGGGGGGGAGAAGGGAAAGGTCATGCTACTTACAGCCAGTGGAGCAAAAACGAATAATTTAATCAGGAGTTTGACATCTCCAGATGTCCCTGATACAAAAACTTTCACAGAGTGAGTAGCTCTTGTAAAAGGACATTACCATTCAAAGCCCTCGGTAATTATGCAACGGTACAAATTCAGTTTGACGACCAGAGCCCCTGGAGAAGTGATAGCAGTTTTAGTGGCCAGATTAAGGCAAATTACAGAGCACTGTGAATATGGGCCTGCCCTTAATGGCATGTTAAGAGATCGTCTAGTGTGTGGGGTGAAGGAATTGGTGGCAAAGTCCGAGATAATCCTGAAGAAGGCGCTGGAGGTTGCCATGGCTTTGGAAAGTATAGAAAAAGACAGCTTAGAGCAGAAGTTCCCAACTGCTGTGCTGCAAGTGTGCCGCAGCCTGCTGTTGGAATGCTTTGGTGAGTTAGTATTGGGCAAGGGTGGGCAAGCAGGCAGTGGAAAGACAGCAGCCACCAGGCCTGGCCTGGGAGCCTAGCCTCGGACATCCAGTGGGACTGACTGGCAGAAACCTTGTACAAAAGCAACAGAATAACCCAGGTTCACCCCCAACTTCCAAATGGTTAAACCGATTGATCCAAGTGTGTGGAAGCAACTCAACTCAGAGAATTAGACACACAAAGAGAAAGGTTTGTCTTTACCGGAAGCCTCTTGTGCCGGCTGGCGTCTCCCACCTTGGTGTTTCCAAAAAATCAGCGTGTGACTCTAATGGAAAATGTGAACTAACTAACTGTTCAATGACTCTAACACCACAGAAACTTCAGCCCGTGTCTGGGGCTGGCTCAGTTATTCTCACTCCCCAACTATACTGGTCTAATGATCATTGCTCAGCCCTGCGATGGCCGTTAGCAAAAGGGACCTGGTCATTTTCCCAGTTGGAGTTTCCTCAGGTTAACAGGATCGCCAAGGAGGATCCACACTCCCTTCCCACCCCTTCTCCTAGAGAAATCATAGAAATCATAGAAACCCTACAGTACAGAAAGAGGCCATTCAGCCCATCGAGTCTGCACCGACCACAATCCCACCCAGGCCCTACCTCCATATCTACCCACTAGTCCCTCCAACCTACGCATCTCAGGACACTAAGGGCAATTTTTAGCATGGCCAATCAACCTAACCCGCACATCTTTGGACTGTGGGAGGAAACCGGAGCACCCGGAGGAAACCCACGCAGACACGAGGAGAATGTGCAAACTCCACACAGACAGTGACCCAAGCCAGGAATCGAACCCAGGTCCCTGGAGCTGTGAAGCATCAGTGCTAACCACTTTGCTACCGTGCCACCATTCAAATCCTATTTCAAACCAACTCCCAGAAATAAATCTTTCCATCCCTTGGTGTGATCCTACTTTTTAATTTTAAAAAAAAGTCCATTGCAAAATTGTAAGGATGAAACCGAAAAAGTGAATTGGAGATGCAAGCAGAAGAATTGAATGGGGCAGGGTAACCCTGATACGATGTGGAGCAGCACCTGGGTTCAAACAGGAGTCCTGCCGCATAGTCATCATTCCCCCCACCTTAAAGCAGCACAAGGCAATGGGAGCTTCTCATTTGAGTTAATACAGTCAATGGTCACCTCTGGGAATTACAAAGCGGGAATTTTTTAAAATTCATTCGTGGGACATGGGCATCGCTGGCTGGCCAGCATTTATTGCCCATCCCTAGTTGCCTGAGGGCAGTTGGGAATCAACCGCATTGCTGTGGCTCTGGATTCACATGTAGGCCAGACTAGGTAAGGATGGCAGATTTCCTTCCTTAGAGGACATTAATGAACCAGATGGGTTTTTACGACATTCGACAATGATTTCATGGTCATCTGTAGATTCTTAATTCCAGATTTTTTTAATTGAATTCGAATTCCACCTTGGTGGGATTCGAACCCCAGAACATTAGCTGGATTAATTTCTGGATTAATAGTCTGGCAACAATACCACGAGGCGATTGCCTCCATCTTCAACTTCCGTCAGGATGTGTCCACAAATTCAGAGAAAACAAATCGTTTTTATGAAACACACAGGGGCGGAAGGAGGTGAAAATACTTTTAAACTTACTCTCCAGCATGTTCAGCAAGCCAGCGGGGAGTGTGAAGAAGTTGCTTAATGTGGCAGCTGGGAGTCTTTGTCAGAACAAACCAACTGAAAAAATAATATTGGGATTCACTTCTGTGAGTTTCCACACACAAATGAGTGGCAGATCTCAACATTTGACTACAAAATTAGGTGAAAGGTCATTACATTCTCAGAGTTCAATGTAATAAAAACAAAACTTGACTCATTCTGTAAACTCAGGGACCTAGAAATGTGATCATCCTGAAAACCAGCGTGTAGTGTGTGGAGCATGTGCTGCGTGTACCTTATCATGTGGTCACAGGGACCATGCGTGTTTGATTCGTCCAGCTGATTACCATGACCCAGGACTGCAGTCCAAATCCATGCTGATTATTGGCTGTGGGCCTACTTGGGGTCAAGGGTTGGCAGAAAATCAGGTCTAACTGACGCCCTTTCAATCCAGTCAGCGCCTCTTAAGATGGAGGCGAATTCTGGCTGCGTGCAGGCTGAAGGAAAATGTTGGTAATTAAGGACAAAAAATCCAGCGCAAGGTACGAAGAGGCCATCCAGGTTTTCCAATACAGCTTTGAAAGGCCTATCAACATGAGGAGTGAGATCCTGTACCCACCTGGACACAAAGCCAGTCAGAATGTTGGTTCACAAGGTCAATGACAGGGCATGCTTGACATGTAGAAAAAAACTTCAATGACCTCACCAGATTTGTCAAGATATGAATCTTACTTCACCTCAATTACTCCCTTGGTGCACACGCAGTCACATTGGTCACAGTACCTTTGTTAAGAGCCATGCACAGGGAAGGGATTCAATCCATGTTTTAAAAAAACAACAGAGGCTGAGCAACAGAATCCCATCGTAATAAAAACAGAGAGTGCTGGAAATACTCAGCAGACCCGACAGCTTCTGTGGAGAGAGAAACAGAATTAATGGTTGCAATTTTCCCAAAATTGCACAGAGTGCTGGATCAGGTGAGAAAAGCTGTGAGAAATTCGCCAACTTCTCAGCTGACTTTTCTCATCTGATTTTACAGCACTTTGTGCAATTTCAGAGTGCAGGCAAGGATCACACAGCCAGCTGGGGGGGCGGGGCCTAAACACCCCACCGATGCTGGTATTCAAAGGGTGCCCTGATCTCAAACTTTAATTAATTAAAGTATCCCTCCTCACCCCGTGCCACAATGGATATTGGGGTCCCCTCTCGCCACAGACATCAGGGCCCCAACACGTTGAAGGGGACTCCCCCAATGAAGGAGAGTAACCACATGCCAATGCACCATGTTGGTGCCCCTGGGAGGCACTCCCAAGGGCCACTGCCAAGGGGGCAATGTCCAGGCTGTTCCTTCAAGCCTCGGGACTTCCTTTCCATTCCATCTGGAGCTTATTTCGGGGACACCGATTCTGTATCACTCCAACCTGTGGAGATGCCAGCGTTGGACTGGGGTAAACACAGTAAGAAGTTTAACAACACCAGGTTAAAGTCCAACAGGTTTATTTGGTAGCAAAAGCCACACAAGCTTTCGGAGCTGCAAGCCCCTTCTTCAGGACTTACCTGAAGAAGGGGCTTGCAGCTCCGAAAGCTTGTGTGGCTTTTGCTACCAAATAAACCTGTTGGACTTTAACCTGGTGTTGTTAAACTTCTTACTGTGTTCACTCCAACCTCCCAGAGCAACCTTACAGGCTTCCTACAGTAACACAACATTCCACTCCTTGCTTATGTACGAACTTTGACCCATTGTTATACTTTAGCACTCACGCTGCTGCAATTAAAAGATTATTCATTAGTGTCACAAGTAAATTTACATTAACAGTGCAATGAAGTTACTGTGAAGATCCCCTTGTCACCACACTCCAGCGCCTGTTCGGATACACTGAGGGAGAATTTAGCATGGCCAGTGCATCTAACCAGCACGTCTTTCGGACTGTGGGAGGAAACTCACGTAGACATGAGGAGAATGTGCAGACTCCACACAGACAGTGACCCAAGCCAGGAATCAAATCCGGGTCCCTGGTATTGTGAGGCAGCACTGCTAACCACTGTGCCATTGTGCTGCCCAATGTTTTGCCCTGGATTGTGACTTACACCCATGACTTTCTGATTTAGAGATGAGGGCATTACTACTGAACTGAGGCTGAACACCAACAGATCATTAACCAATTGGGATTTATTTTCTGAGGTGTCGCATCTCAGGGTTACACCTTAGCTCACATGGATCTTAAAAACATTGACCCAACTGAACATATTTTCCATCCAGCCTCCAATCAAAGCTGAGCGACTTCAGAGGAGGAGTCCTTTCACTGGTAAATTAGTAAAGAAACATTTCAGATTCAGATAAGTAACAAAATAAAAGGCTTTTATCAGATTTAAAACTGAATATTCAGTTGTTAGAATTTGTGTCCATTGAATACGCTTAACTTTAACTTTTAATACTCCTTACTAGAATGCTTAATAGTAGAAAATATTAACCCTGTTGATGGGGTTGAGAAGGTCAGCAACTCATAGAAATCTCTGAACTTTTCAATTAAGTAACCTAACAAGTGTCTGGCTTCATTTGCGTTGTTGTTCACATATTTCCTGATTTGGTTCAGTTTAGTTCTGTTGATTATTTTCATAGTAAGAAGTCTCACAACACCAGGTTAAAGTCCAACAGGTTTATTTGGTAGCAAATGCCATAAGCTTTCGGAGCGCTGCTCCTTCGTCAGATGGAGTGGATATCTGCTCTCAAACAGGGCACAGAGACACAAAATCAAGTTACAGAATACTGATTAGAATGCGATTCCCAAAACCAGCCAGGTCTTAAAGGTACAGACAATGTGGGTGGAGGGAGCATTCAACACAGGTTAAAGAGATGTGTATTGTCTCCAGACAGAACAGCTAGTGAGATTCTGCAAGCCCAGGAGGCAAGCTGTGGGGGTTACTGATAATGTGACATAAATCCAACATCCCGGTTTAGGCCGTCCTCATGTGTGCGGAACTTGGCTATCAGGTTCTGCTCAGCGACTCTGCGCTGTCGTGTGTCGTGAAGGCCGCCTTGGAGAACGCTTACCTGAAGATCCAAGCAGTCACGGGCATTCAGCCTTGGATCTTCAGGCTTGGAAACTCACCGGCTCAAATCACCTTTTCCGAGTCTCTCTGGATTTTGAGCATGCGCCACCGTTCTCGCGGGCAGAGACTGTGGGCTCAAAATCACCCCCAGAGAGTGGCAATAAATGGGTCTTTTTCCAAGTGGCAATCAGTGGCTGGGGTGGAATTTAAGGCAGAATTGGAACGGAGGGAGTTGTCAAAAGGGAGGGAGGGTGGCAAAGTCGGAATGGAACGGAGTCAGAACTGGGTGCGGGGTCATAACAGAGTGGTGGAGTTGGAACAGGGGTGAAGTCAAAACAAGGGGGCGGAGCTGGAAAAAGGGTGGAGACCTGGGGGGAGAACACCCAAGAGAGACACCTGGGCAAGTGGTGGAGAGGACGGGGAAGTGGGGAGGGGGTTGGGGTTGGAACCAAACCCAAGGGGGGAGGAGCAGGGGGGATTTATATCAGATCTGAACTGGGAATTGGGGGTCAGAGCTGGAGTAGGATGAGGGGGGGGCTGGAGTCGGAATGGAACCTAAATCGGATGGAGGAGAGGATCAGTGTTGGACCCAGACTGGGAGGAGAGTGGTGTCAGAACCGGACCCAGATGAGGGGTAGGGGGGAATTGGATTGGGAGGGGGATCAGTGTTGGATCCAGACTGGGGCAGTGGGGGTAGGAATCTGGCCAGGGGTGAAGTGGGTATCTGGTATCAGGTTGGGTTGAGCCAGGGCGGGTTTGGTTGGGTGGAGGGAATGTGGGGGATCCCCTGGGTGTTTCAGGGTGAGGATGGTGTGCGGGTCCCCTGGATTGTTGGCTAGATCTGGGTGTTTAACGTCATCACTCTGAAGTTAGAAGTGCTTTTTCTCCTTCTAACTCTTTCGGAGTAACTATCAGGGTAAAGCTGGCAGATCCATCCAAAGTTAGTGAGTTAAAACACTTTGTTTATGGTTCCCAGCCCAGCATAATTGTCCAGGGGAAGTTAGCACTTCTGAATAACTACCGGGTAAACCGTTATGTGGGAACCTCCTAGAGGAATCAGAGAGTTATGGCCCATTGTAGTGAGAAGCAGAAATCAGCCAAGTCTACAGACTTGCTGATCAGGAAAACATGGATACAACTGTGAACCTTTCAGTCTTTGTCCTCTAGCCTCTTAAAAGTTCTGTTGCACAGAGACACCAGAGGCTCCAACGCTTCTCTCTGACAGTGAAGACCTAAGTTGTTCAATCATTCCATTTTGTTACTCAGGAATCATTTGATCTTTCTACTCTGTGAAATCACCGTGTCCATCTGGTGCAATGTGTGGAACATGTTAATAAGGGCTAGGGCAGTCATTGAAATCAGTGTTATTGTCCAAACAGTGTTATAAATAACAGATGGGATATTTTCCAGTCAAATAAACAATACTGCAGAAAAAGTCAAGTTTCCTCTCTCTGGTTAGTGAGTTAGTCAGGGTGGAATCACCTACAGGCTGCACACAAATTAACATTACATCGTATTGCTGCTGCATCGGCCTATACTTGCAACAAATGCCAACAATGAGTGTGTCATTTTGCCAGGACCGTTCTGTGAGTGTTTGGTGAATTGATTGATGGATCTTAAAAGAGGAAAAATATTATGCATAACTGGGGGGGGGGAGGGGGGGGGGTTAATATGGGGAGGGTGGAGGGTGGGGTGGGGGCAAAATAAAGGGTCTGGAATCAGCAGAAGCACCGAAGCCATAATTTCTCTCTCAGGCACTGTGTATCGGTTCAAGTCCATATTCCTTCTCTGCTGCTGGTCAACCTATTTCCTGCCTGGGTCAATAATCTACCTTTAATTCCATCAGTTTCAACTTCAGCAAACAGTCTCGAATGAGGGCTTCATCAAATGCCTTCTGAAAGTCCATTTGAATAACATCCATGGATCCCTTTGTTGGTTCTTTAGTTATCTCTTCCAAAATTACTATCTAGTTTTTCAGGTATGATCCTCCCTTTAAAACATTATGCTGTCCCTGTTTGATCATCTGAAAATTTTCATGGTGTTCAGTCACACTGTCCTTGATTATAGAGTCTAGATATTTCCCGGCTCCAGATGATAGATTAACTGGTCTGTAATACCATGGTTACCCTCCCGCAGCTCAGAAACAAAAGAGTGACACATACAATTTAAGGAGATGGTTGTCATATCCAGAGCAATTTGAAAGAATATACTTGAGTTATTGTAGTGATTGCCTCTTTCAGGGTGACACAGCAGAAGAGGGTCACCTGGCTTGAGGGACCAATTGGGACCAAGAGTGGGAAATCACCCCGGGGTGGAGTGCTCTCTAGACATCTAGAAGACATGTTTTTGATTTGATTCAATTTGATTTGATTTATTATTGTCACATTATTGGGATACAGTGAAAAGTATTGTTTCTTGCGCACTATACAAAGCATACCGTACATAGAGTACATAGCATACATAGGGGAGAAGACAAGGGAAGGGTGCAGAATGTAGTGTTACAGTCATAGCTAGGGTGTAGAGAAAGATCAACTTAATATAAGGTGGGTCATGATGGCAGCAGGGAAGAAGTTGTTCTTGAGTCAGTTGGTTCGTGCCCTCAGACTTATGTATCTTTTTCCCGATGGAAGAAGGTGGAAGAGAGAATGTCCAAGGTGTGTGGGGTCCTTGATTACACTGGCTGCTTTTCCCCGAGGCAGTGGGAAGTGTAGACAGAGTCAGTGGATGGGAGGCTGGTTTGCGTGATGGACTGGACTATGTTCGCGACTCTAGTAGGTATATAGGGACTGGGAAACTGGTGGGCTGCTCCAGGGTGGCCTGTGAGGCTGCGAGCCTCTGTACAAATACCTTTAATAAATACCTTTTGTGTTGCTGATGATGTCTGGGGCATGAAGCATTACATTGGCAATAAGGATGGGGTAGATTATGATGACACAGCCAACCTGTGAGTATCCGGTTTTAGTTGAAGTCTGAAGAAAGGGGATGCTCACCAGGGTGCCTGTTTTTGGGGGAATGGACCCAGTGAGCTGTTGAGATGCCCCAGACCCTGAGGGATGTATGCAGAGTCAGAAGTTTAAAAAAACACAGAGAAGAAATAAGAGAACGTGGCCCTCAGAAGCAAGAACTGTGACTTTGAGTTTATATCATAGAATGGAATCATAGAATCCCTACAGTGCAGAAGGAGGCCATTCTGCCCATCGAGTCTGCACTGACAACAATCCCACCCAGGTGCTATCCGCGTAATCCCGCATATTTACCCTGCTAATTCCTCTAACCTACACATCCCGGGACAATAAGTAAGCACGGCCAATCAACCTAACCCGCACATCTTTGGAGTGTGGGAGAAATCGGAGCACCCGGAGGAAACCCACGCAGACACGGGGAGAATGTGCAGACTCCGCGCAGACAGTGACCCAAGCCAGGAATCGAACCAGTGTCCCTGGAGCTGTGAGGCAGCAGCGCTAACTATTGTGTCACCGTGCTTCCCCAAGGCACGGTTTAAGGCAGCTAAGTTTTAAAAAAGGACAAAAAATTGCTGCAAAGTTGTTTTAAAAATTGAGGAGAGCACAGAGAGAGTGTTTGAAGTGAAAAGGGAGAAATGCCCCAAGGAGCTGCAGCCATTTCTTAAAAAGCACAGGAAAATAAAGGGGCTGAAACAGGCAGGTATCCGATCCAAGCAGAACCTGTGGGAGCCCGGGTGGCATTTGTGGGGGGTCCGGGTGGTGGTCCCTGCACTGAGGGACTGTCAGGAGTGAGATTTTGGAGAGGAGAAGACTTCAACTGTTTAAAAGAAAATAAAGTTGAGAAGTTTTGAAAACAGCCCGTTGGACCTCGGAAACGTGGGGTCGCCCTGTGAAATTGACTAAACAAAAATGGGCACATCGAAAAGCAGAGAGAGGACTGGACTCTCCAAAGGAAAAGAAAAGTGGCAGAAATCGCTGAGAGAGCTTTCCAGTGGAAGAGAAGTTTTAACAGTTAAAATTAAGATTAAAAAAGGAACAGCCGGGATTCGCGCCAAGACTTCAAAAAGCACCAGTAACTGATAGCTGGGACAAAAGGTGACAATGCAGTAATGCATTTAAAACAAGAATGCATTTAAATCAGTCCTGCATTTAAAGTGGTAATACATTTAATGTAGCAACCACAAAAAGAAACAGAGTACAATGGACAGGAAAATTGGAGAAGATCCCAGATAGAGGGAAACTCTCAAAAAGATCCACAAGCAATGCAAAACTTAAGAGAAGGCAATAAGACCACAGGGATTTTTTTCCACACAGAAGGTGGTGAGTTTCTGGAACAAGCTGCCAGAGGTAGTAGTAAAGATGGGTACAATTTTGTCTTTTAAAAAGCATTTAGACAGTTACATGGGTAAGATGGGTATAGAGGGACATGGGTCAAACGCAGGCAATTGAGACTAGCTTAGTGGTTAAAAAAAGAGGGTGGCATGGACAAGTTGGGCCGAAGGGCCTGTTCCCATGCTGTAAACCTCTATAACTCGAAGAGGCAATACCTTACCTCAGAGGAGGAAATGAAGACCTTGGGGAAAAAGCAACATAAGACCTCAGAGGAGGCAATGTAAAACTCCAAAAAAAGGGCACTGCAAGACCCTGGGAGCAGGGCACTGACAGACACGAGATTATCAAATGAAGGACAATGAGAGAATTGCAGAATGGAAACAAGTCAACACTTTGCCAGAGACGGAACCGACCAAAAGTGAAGACAAAAGGGTTTGACTTAAATTCAGATGTTTCGCTGAAGTTAAGACAAGTAGAAATGAAGATTCCATTTATGGAATCCCATAAGAGCATGAGGGAGGGGGGAGGGGAGGGGGAGAGGGGAGGGAGGGGAGGGGGGGAGGGGAGGGGGGGAGGGGAGGGGAGGGGGGAGGGGGGAGGGGGAGGGGGAGGGGGAGGGAGAGAGGGGGAGGGGGGAGGGGGAGGGGGGAGGGGAGGGGGGAGGGGAGAGGGAAGGGGAGGGGGGAGGAAGGGGGGGGGAGGGAGGGGGGAGGGAGGGGGGAGGGAGGGGGGAGGGGAAGGGAGGGGGAGGGGAGGGGGAGGGGAGAGGGGGAGGGGAGGGGGAAGGGGGAGAGGGGATGGGGAGGGGGGAGGGGAGGGGGAGGGGGGAAGGGGAGAGGGGAGGGGGAGAGGGGAGGGGAGGGGAGGGGAGGGGGGAGGGGAGGGGCGAGGGGAGGGGGAGGGGTGAGGGGAGGGGGAGGGGGATGGGGGGAGGGGGATGGGGGGATGTGGGGGGAGGGGAGGGGAAGGGAGGGAGAGGGGGGAGAGAGAGGGAGAGGGAGGGGGGAGTGGGGGAGAGGGAGGGGGGAGTGGGGGAGAGGGAGGGGGAGGGAGGGGAGGGGGGAGAAAGGGGAGGGGGAGGAGAGGGGGAGAGGGGAAGGGGGGAGGGAGAGGGGGAGGGGGAGGGAGGGGGAGGGGGAGGGGGAGGGAGGGTGGAGGGGGGAGGGAGGGGGAGGAGGGAGGGGAGGGGGAGGGATGGTGGAGGGAGGGGGAGGGAGGGGGAGGGAGGGGGGGAGGGAGGGGGAGGGAGGGGGGAGGGGAGGAAGGGGGAAGGGGGGAGGGATGGGGAAGGGGAGGGGAGGGGGAAGGGGAGGGGGAGGGGCGGGGAGGGGAAGGGAGGGGGGAGAGGGAGGGGGGCAGGGGGGAGAGGGAGGGGGGCAGGGGGGAGTGGGTGGGGGGGAGGGAGGAGAGGTGGGAGTGGGGAGAGGGGAGTGGTGATAGGGGGGAGGGACGGGTAGGGGGGGAGAGAGAGGGGCGGGGAGGGGGGAAGGGGGAGGAGGGAGCTGGGGGGGAGGGCGATAGGGGGAGGTGGGAGGGAGGGGGGAGGGGGAGGATTGGGGGGAAGGTGGGGGTGAGGGAGGGGGGGGAGAGGGAGGAGGGAGGGGAAGGGGGGCTGAGGGGGAGTGGGGGGAAGGGGAGGGGGGAGAGGGTGGGGAGATGGGGGAGTGGGCAGGGGAGGGGGAGGGGGGTGGGTTGGGGGTGGAGGGGGGGCGGGGGGAGGGATGGGAGGGGGGGAGGGGGGGAGGGAACGGGGGAGGGATGGAAGGGGAAGGGTGGGGAAGGGGGAGGGGGGAACAGGGGGAAGGGGGAAACAGGGGGGGGCGGGGAACAGGGGGGAGCGGGGAGGGGGAGGAGTGGGGGAGGGGGGGAGTGTGTATTGGTGAGGGGGGGGGAGAATGTATTGGTGAGGAGGGGGAGTGTGTATTGGTGAGGGGGGGGAGTGTGTATTGGTGAGGGGGGACAGTGTGTATTGGTGAGGGGGGGACAGTGTGTATTGGTGAGGGGGGGAGTGTGCATTGGTGAGGGAGGGGGAGTGTGTATTGGTGAGGGGGTGAGGGGGGGGAGTGTGTATTGGTGAGGGGGGGTGAGTGTGTATTGGTGAGGGGGACAGTGTGTATTGGTGAGGGGGGGACAGTGTGTATTGGTGAGGGGGGAGTGTGCATTGGTGAGGGAGGGGGAGTGTGTATTGGTGAGGGGGGGTGAGTGTGTATTGGTGAGGGGGGGGAGTGTGTATTGGTGAGGTGGGGGGAGTTTGTATTGGTCAGGGAGGGGGGAGTGTGTATTGGTGAGGGGGGGTGAGTGTGTATTGGTGAGGGGGGGAGCGTGTATTGGTGAGGGGGGGCAGTGTCTATTGGTGAGGTGGGGTCGTTTGTACTGGTGAGGGGGGGGCAGTGTGTATTGGTGAGGGGGGTGCAGTGTGTATTGGTGAGGGAGGGCAGTGTGTATTGGTGAGGGAGGGGCAGTGTGTATTGGTGATGGGGGGCAGTGTGTATTGGTGAGGGGGGGGATGTGTGTATTGGTGAGGAGGGAGTGTGTATTGGTGAGGGAGGGGCAGTGTGTCTTGGTGAGGGGGGGTGAGTGTGTATTGGTGAGGGGGAGCTGTGTGTATTGGTGAGGGGGGGGGCAGTGTGTATTGGTGAGGGAGGGTGAGTGTGTATTGGTGAGGGAGGGGCACTGTGTATTGGTGAGGGAGGGGCAGTGTGTATTGGTGATGGGGGGCAGTGTGTATTGGTGAGGGGGGGCAGTGTGTATTAGTGAGGGGGGGGCAGTGTGTATTGTGAGGGGGGGCAGTGTGTATTGGTGAGGGGGGGTGAGTGTGTATTGGTGAGGGGGGGTGAGTGTGTATTGGTGGGGGGCAGTGTGTATTGGTGAGGGGGAGCAGTGTGTATTGGTGAGGGGGGGTGAGTGTGTATTGGTGAGGGGGGGGAGTGTGTATTGGTGAGGTGGGGGGAGTTTGTATTGGTCAGGGAGGGGGGAGAGTGTATTGGTGAGGGGGGGGGAGTGTGCATTGGTGAAGGGGGGGAGTGTGTATTGGTGAGGGGGGGGAGTGTGTATTGGTGAGGGGGGGAGTGTGTATTGGTGAGGGGGGGGCAACGTATATTGGTGAGGGGGGGGAGCGTGTATTGGTGAGGTGGGGGTGGGGTGTGCAATGGTGACGGTGGGGGAGTGTGTATTGGTGAGGGGGGGACAGTGTGTATTGGTGAGGGTGGGGGAGTGTGTACTGGTGAGGTGGGGGGGGGCAGTGTGTATTGGTGAGGGTGGGGGAGTGTGTATTGGTGAGGTGGGGGGGGGCAGTGTGTATTGGTGAGGGTGTGGGAGTGTGTATTGGTGAGGTGGGGGGGGCAGTGTGTATTGGTGAGGGAGGGGGAGTGTGTATTGGTGAGGGAGGGGGGAGTGTGTGTATTGGTGAGGGAGGGGGGAGTGTGTGTATTCGTGATGGAGGGGGATTGTGTATTGGTGAGGGAGTGGGAGTGTGTATTGGTGAGGGAGGGGGAGTGTGCATTGATGAGGGAGGGGGGGAGTGTGTATTACTGAGGGAGGGGGAGTGTGTATTGGTGATGGAGGGGCGGAGTGTTTGCACTGGTGAGGCGGGCGGGCGTGTGTATTGGTGTGGGGGGAGTGTGTATTGGTGTGGCGCGTGAGTGTGTATTGGCGTGGGGGGGAGTGTGTATTGGCGTGGGGGCGAGTGTGTATTGGTGAGGGGGGGTGAGCGTGTATTGATGTGGGGGGCAGTGTGTATTGGTGTGGGGTGGTGATTGTGTATTGGTGAGGGGGGTGAGTGTGTATTGGTGTAGGAGTCTGTATTGGTGTGGGGGGGAGTGTGTATTGGCGTGGGGGGGAGTTTGTATTGGTGTTGGGGGGGAGTGTGTATTGGTATGGGGGGAGCAGTGTGTATTGGTGTGGGGGGGTAGTGTGTATTGGTGTGGGGCGGTGAGTGTGTATTGGTGAGGGGGTGAGTGTTTATTGGTGTCGGGGGGTGAGTGTGTATTGGTGAGGGGGTGAGTGTGTATTGGTGTCGGGGGGGAGTGTGTATTGGTTAGGTTGGGGCAAGTGTGTATTGGTGAGGGGGGGAGTGTGTATTGGTGAGGGGGGGAGTGTGTATTGGTGAGGGGGGGAGCGTGTATTGGTGAGGGGGGGTGAGTGTGTATTGTTGAGGGGGGCAGTGTGTACTGGTGAGGGGGGGTGAGTGTGTATTGGTGAGGGGGGGAGTGTGTATTGGTGAGGGGGTGAGTGTGTATTGGTGTCGGGGGGGAGTGTGTATTGGTTAGGTTGGGGCAAGTGTGTATTGGTGAGGGGGGGAGTGTGTATTGGTGAGGGGGGAGTGTGTATTGGTGAGGGGGGGAGCGTGTATTGGTGAGGGGGGTGAGTGTGTATTGTTGAGGGGGGCAGTGTGTACTGGTGAGGGGGGGAGTGTGTATTGGTGAGGGGGGGGCAGTGTGTATTGGTGAGGGGGTGGCAGTGTGTATTGGTGAGGGAGGGTGAGTGTGTATTGGTGAGGGGGGCAGTGTGTATTGGTGAGGGGGGGGCAGTGTGTATTGGTGAGGGGGGGTGAGTGTGTATTGGTGAGGGGGTGGAGTGTGTATTGGTGAGGTGGGGGGAGTTTGTATTGGTCAGGGAGGGGGGAGAGTGTATTGGTGAGGGGGGAGTGTGTATTGGTGAGGGGGGGAGTGTGTATTGGTGAGGGGGGGGAGTGTGTATTGGTGAGGGGGGGGAGTGTGTATTGGTGAGGGGGGGGCAGCGTATATTGGTGAGGGGGGGAGCGTGTATTGGTGAGGTGGGGGTGGAGTGTGTATTGGTGACGGTGGGGGAGCGTGTATTGGTGAGGGGGGGACAGTGTGTATTGGTGAGGTGGGGGGACAGTGTGTATTGGTGAGGGTGGGGGAGTGTGTATTGGTGAGGTGGGGGGGGCAGTGTGTATTGGTGAGGGAGGGGGAGTGTGTATTGGTGAGGGAGGGGGGAGTGTGTGTATTGGTGCGGGAGGGGGAGTGTGTATTCGTGATGGAGGGGGAGTGTGTATTGGTGAGGGAGGGGGAGTGTGTATTGGTGAGGGAGGGGGAGTGTGCATTGGTGAGGGAGGGGGGGTGTGTGTATTACTGAGGGAGGGGGAGTGTGTATTGGTGAGGGATGGGGAGTGTGTATTGGTGAGGGGGGGGGAGTGTGTATTGGTGAGGGGGGGGAGTGTGTATTGGTGAGGGGGGGGCAGCGTATATTGGTGAGGGGGGGAGCGTGTATTGGTGAGGTGGGGGTGGAGTGTGTATTGGTGACGGTGGGGGAGCGTGTATTGGTGAGGGGGGGACAGTGTGTATTGGTGAGGTGGGGGGACAGTGTGTATTGGTGAGGGTGGGGGAGTGTGTATTGGTGAGGTGGGGGGGGCAGTGTGTATTGGTGAGGGAGGGGGAGTGTGTATTGGTGAGGGAGGGGGGAGTGTGTGTATTGGTGCGGGAGGGGGAGTGTGTATTCGTGATGGAGGGGGAGTGTGTATTGGTGAGGGAGGGGGAGTGTGTATTGGTGAGGGAGGGGGAGTGTGCATTGGTGAGGGAGGGGGGGTGTGTGTATTACTGAGGGAGGGGGAGTGTGTATTGGTGAGGGATGGGGAGTGTGTATTGGTGATGGAGGGGCGGAGTGTTTGCATTGGTGAGGCGGGCGGGAGTGTGTATTGGTGTGGGGGGGAGTGTGTATTGGTGTGGGGCGGGAGTGTGTATTGGCGTGGGATGGTGATTGTGTATTGGTGAGGGGGGTGAGTGTGTATTGGTGTGGGAGTCTGTATTGGTGTGTGGGGGGGGAGTGTGTATTGGTATGGGGGGAGCAGTGTGTATTGGTGTGGGGTGGTGAGTGTGTATTGGTGAGGGGGGTGAGTGTGGATTGGTGTCGGGGGGTGAGTGTGTATTGGTGAGGGGGGTGAGTGTGTATTGGTGAGGGGGGGTGAGTGTGTATTGGTGAGGGGGGCAGTGTGTATTGGTGAGGGAGGGGTGTTGTGTATTGGTGAGGGGGGGTGAGTGTGTATTGGTGAGGGGGGGAGCGTGTATTGGTGGGGGGGCAGTGTGTATTGGTGAGGTGGGGGGAGTTTGTATTGGTGAGGGGGGAGCAGTGTGTATTGGTGAGGGGGGGGCAGTGTGTATTGGTGAGGGGGGGGCAGTGTGTATTGGTGAGGGGGGGGCAGTGTGTATTGTTGAGTGGGGGGTGAGTGTGTATTGGTGAGGGGGGGGAGTGTGTATTGTTGATGGGGGGGCAGGGTGTATTGGTGAGGCGGGGCAGTGTTTATTGGTTTGGGGGGGAGTGTGTATTGGTGAGGGGGCGGCAGTGTGTATTGGTGAGGGGGGGAGTGTGTGTATTGGTGAGGGAGGGCAGTGTGTATTGGTTAGGTTGCGGGAAGTGTGTATTGGTGACGGGGGGGGAGCGTGTATTGGTGAGGGGGGGAGTGTGTATTGGTGAGGTGGGGGGTTTGTATTGGTGAGGGGTGGAGAGTGTGTATCGGCGAGGGGGTAGTGTGTATCTGCGATGGCGGGGAGTGTGCATTGATGGGGGGGGGGTGTGCATTAGGAGGGGGGGAGTGTGTATTGGTGGGGGGGAGTGTGTTTTGGTGAGGTGGGGGGAGTGTGTATCGGTGAGGGGGAAATTGGTGAGAGTGGGAGAGTGTGTATCGATTAGGTGGGGGGGTGTGTATCGGGGAGGGGGGGGGTGTGTATCGGTGGGGTGGGAGTGTGTATCGGTGAGGGGGGTATGTGTGTCGGTGAAAGGGGTGGTGTGTGTATCGGTGAGGGGGAGAGTGTATCGGTGAGGGGGGTAGGGTGTATTGGTGAGGGTGGGGGTGTGTGTTGGTGTGGGGGGGTGAGTGTGTATTGGTGAGGTGGGGGGATGTGTATCGGTGAGGTGGGGGGGGTTTACCTGTGTGGGGGGGGCGTGTGTATCGGTGAGGGGGGAGTGTGTATCGGTGAGTGGGGTGTGTGTATCGGTGAAAGGGGTGGAGTGTGTATCGGTGGGGGGGAGAGTGTGTATTGGTGTGGGGGAGAGAGAGTGTGTATTGGTGTGGGGGGGGAGTGTGTATTGGTGTGAGGTGGGTGTGTGTATTGGTGTGGGGGGGGAGTGTGTATTGGTGTGGTGGGGGAGTGTGTATTGGTGTGGGGGGGGAGTGTGTATTGGCGTGGAGGGGGAATGTGTATTGGTGAGGGGGGGGTGAGTGTGTATTGGTGTGTGGGGGAGTGTGTATTGGTGAGGGGGGAGTGTGTATTGGTGAGGGGGGAGTGTGTATTGGTGTCGGGGGGAGTGTGTGCTTTGGTGAGAGAAGGGGGAGTGTGTATTGGTGTGGGGTTGAGTCTGTATTGGTGAGGGGGGGAGTGTGTATTGGTGTGGGGGGGAGTGTGTATTGGTGAGGGGGGGTGAGTGTGTATTGGTGTGGGGGGGAGTGTGTATTGGTGTGGGGGGGGAGTTTGTATTCGTGTGGGGGGAGTGTGTATTAGTGTGGGGGGTGAGTCTGGATTGGCGTGGGGTGGGTGAGTGTGTTTTGGTGTGGTGGGGAGAGAGTGTGTATTGGTGAGGGGGGGCAGTGTGTATTGGTTAGGGAGGGGGGAGTGTGTATTGGTGAGGGAGGGGGGAGTGTGTACTGGTGAGGGAGGGCGGAGTGTGTGCATTGGTGAGGGAGGGGGAGTGTGTATTGGTGAGGGACGGGGAGTGTGTATTGGTGAGGGGGGGAGTGTGTGCATTGGTTAAAGGAGGGGGAGTGTGTATTGGTGTGGGGGTGAGTGTGTATTTTGTGATGGGGGGGGTGTGTATGGCATGGGGGGGTGAGTGTGTATTGGTGTGGTGGGGAGAGAGTGTGTATTGGTGAGGGGGGGGGAGTGTGTATTGGTGAGGGGGGGAGTGTCAATGTGTGTTGGTGATGGGGGGAGTGTGTGTATTGGTGAGGGAGGGGGGCGTGTGTGTATTCGTGATGGAGGGGGAGTGTGTATTGGTGAGGGAGGGGGGAGCGTGTATTGGTGAGGGGGGGGAGTGTGTATTGGTGAGGTGGGGGGTGTGTATTGGTGAGGGGTGGAGAGTGTGTATCGGCGAGGGGGTAGTGTGTATCTGCGATGGCGGGGAGTGTGCATTGATGGGGGGGGGTGTGTGCATTAGGAGGGGGGGAGTGTGTATTGGTGGGGGGGAGTGTGTTTTGGTGAGGTGGGGAGGTGTGTATTGGTGAGGGGGGAGTGTGTATCGGTGAGGGGGAAATTGGTGAGGGCTGGGGAGTGTGTATTGGTGAGGGGGGAGAGTGTGTATCGGTTAGGTGGGGGGGTGAGTATCGGTGAAGGGGGGTGTGTATCGGTGGGGTGGGAGTGTGTATCGGTGAGGGGGGTAGGGTGTATTGGTGAGGGTGGGGGTGTGTGTTGGTGTGGGGGGGTGAGTGTGTATTGGTGAGGGGGGAGAGTGTGTATCGGTGAGGTGGGGGGATGTGTATCGGCGAGGTGGGGGGGTGTATCTGTGTGGGGGGGGCGTGTGTATCGGTGGGGGGGGGAGTGTGTATTGGTGTTGGGGAAGTGTCAATGTGTGTTGGTGGGAGCGGGGGAGTGTCAGTTTGTATTGGTGAGGGGGGGAGTGTGTGTAGTGGTGAGGGAGGGGGGCGTGTGTGTATTCGTGATGGAGGGGGAGTGTGTATTGGTGAGGGAGGGGGGAGTGTGTGCATTGGTGAGGGAGAGGGAGTGCGTATTGGTGAGGGAGGGGGAGTGTGTATTGGTGAGGGGGGGGAGTGTGTATTGGTGAGGGGGGGAGTGTGTATTGGTGAGGGAGGGGGAGTGTGTATTGGTGATGGAGGGGGGGAGTGTTTGCATTGGTGAGGCGGGGGGAGTGTTTATTCGTGTGGGGTGGAGTGAGTATTGGTGTGGGGGGAGAGAGTGTGTATTGGTGTGGGGGGGGAGTGTGTATTAGTTGGGGGGGGGAGTGTGTATTGGTGAGGGGGGTGAGTGTGTATTGGTGTGGGGGGGGAGTGTGTATTAGTTGGGGGGGGGAGTGTGTATTGGTGTGGGGGAAGTGTGTATTGGTGAGGGGGGTTAGTGTGTATTGGTGTGGGGGGGGAGTGTGTATTAGTTGGGGGGGGGGAGTGTGTATTGGTGAGGGGGGGAAGTGTGTATTGGTGAGGGGGGGAGTGTGTATTGGTGTCGGGGGGAGTGTGTATTGGTGTGGGGGGGAGTGCATATTGGTGAGGGGGTGAGTGTGTATTGGCGTGGGGGGGTGAGTGTGTATTGGCGTGGGGGGTGAGTCTGTATTGGTGTGGGGGGGGAGTGTGCATTGGAGTGGGGGGGGGAGTGTGTATTGGTGAGGTGGGGGGGAGTGTGTATTGGTGAGAGGGGGGGAGTGTGTTTTGGTGAGAGGGGTGGGAGTGTGTATTGGTGAGGTAGGGTGTGTATTGGTGAGGGGGGGGAGTGTGTATTGGTGAGGTGGGTGGGTGTGTATTGGTGAGGGGTGGAGAGTGTGTATCGGCGAGGGGGTAGTGTGTATCTGCGATGGGGGGAGTGTGCATTAGGAGGGGGGGAGTGTGCATTAGGAGGGGTGGAGTGTGTTTTGGTGAGGTGGGGGGGTGGAGTGTATTGGTGTGGGGGGGGGGTGAGTGTGTATTGGTGAGGGGGGGAGTGTGTATTGGTGAGGAAGGGGGGAGTGTGTGCATTGGTGAGGGAGAGGGGTGTGTATTGGTGAGGGAGGGGGAGTGTGTATTGGTGAGGGGAGGAGTGTGTATTGGTGAGGGAGGGGGAGTGCATTGGTGATGGAGGGAGGGAGTGTTTGCGTTGGTGAGGCGGGGGGGAGTGTGTATTGGTGTGGGGGGGGAGTATGTATTGGTGTGGGGGGGAGAGAGTGTGTATTGGTGTGGGGGGGAGTGGGCATTGGTGTGGGGTGGGAGTGTGTATTGGTTGGGGGGGTAGTGTGTATTGGTGTGGCAGGGGAGAGTGTGTATTGGTGTGGGGGGGGAGTGTGTATTGGTGTGGGGGGGAGTGTGTATTGGTAAGGGGGGTGAGTGTGTATTGGTGTGGGGGGGAGAGTGTATTGGTGAGGGGGGAGTGTGTATTGGTGTGGGGGAGAGTGTGTATTGGTGTGGTGGTGTGAGTGTGTATTGGTGTGGGGGGGAGATTGTATTCGTGTGCGGGGGGCAGTGTGTATTGGTGTGGGGGGGAGAGAGTGTGTATTGGTGTGGGGGGGAGAGAGTGTGTATTGGTGTGGGGGTGAGAGAGTGTGTATTGGTGTGGGGGGGGGAAGTGTGTATTGGTTGCGGGGGGAGTAAGTGTGTATTGGTGTGGGGGGGAGAGAGTGTGTATTGGTGTGGGGGGGGGAGTGTGTATTGGTGTTGCGGGGAGTGTGTATTGGTGAGGGGGGGAGTGTGTATTGGTGTGGGGGAGAGTGTGTATTGGTGAGGGGTGGAGTGTGTATTGATGTGGGGGAGTGAGTGTGTATTGTTGAGGGGGGGAGTGTGTATTGGTGAGGGGGGGAGTGTGTATTGGTGAGCGGGGGAGTGTGTATTGGTGAGGGGGGGAGTGTGTATTGGTGTGGGGGGGATGTGTGTATTGGTGTGGGGGGTGAGTGTGTATTGGTGTGGGGGGTGAGTGTGTATTGGCGTGGGGGGGTGAGTGTGTATTGATGTGGGGAGGAGTGTGTATTGGTGTGGGAGGGGGAGTGTGTATTGGTGTGGTTGGGGTGTGTATTGGTTAGGGTGGGGGAAGTGTGTATTGGTGAGGGGGGGAGCGTCAATGTGTGTTGGTTGCGGGGGGTGTGTTAGTTTGTATTTGTGAGGGGGGGGTGTGTATTGGTGAGGGAGGGGGGGCGTGTGTGTATTCATGATGGAGGGGGAGTGTGTATTGGTGAGGGAGGGGGAGTGTGTATTGGTGAGGGAGGGGGAGTGTGTATTGGTGAGGGAGGGGGAGTGTGTATTGGTGAGGGAGGGGGAGTGTGCATTGGTGAGGGGGGAGTGTGTGCATTGGTGAGAGGAGGGGGAGTGTGTATTGATGGGGGGGCTGAGTGTGTATGGGCGTGGGAGGGTGATGTGTGTATTGGTGTGGGGGGGTGAGTGTGTATTGGTGTGGGGGGGTGAGTGTGTATTGGTGTTGGCGGGGAGTGTGTATTGGTGAGGGGTGGAGAGCGTGTATCGGCGAGGGGGTAGTGTGTATCTGCGATGGGGGGGAGAGTGCATTGATGGGGGGGGGAGTGTGCATTAGGAGGGGGGGAGTGTGTATTGGTGGGGGGGAGTATGTTTTGGTGAGGTGGGGGGGTGTGTATAGGTGAGGGGGGGAGTGTGTATCGGTGAGGTGGGGTGTGTGTATCGGTGAAAGGGGGAGGGTGTATCGGTGAAGTGGGGGGGTGAGTGTGTATTGGTGAGGGGGTGATTGTGTATTGGTGTGGGGGGGAGAGAGTGTGTATTGGTGTAGGGGGGTAGTGTGTATTGGTGAGGGGCGTGAGTGTGTATTGGTGTGGGGGAGAGTGCATATTGGTGAGGGGGGTGAGTGTGTATTGGCGTGGGGGGGGTGAGTGTGTATTGGTGTGGGGGGAGTGTGTATTGGTGTGGGGGGGTGAGTGTGTATTGACGTGGGGGGGTGAGTGTGTATTGGCGTGGGGGGGTGAGTGTGTATTGGTGTGGGGGGGAGTGTGCATTGGAGTGGGGGGGGGAGTGTGTATTGGTGATGGGGAGGATTGTGTATTGGTGATGGGGGGAGTGTGTATTGGTGAGGGGGGGGGAGTGTGTATTGGTGAGGGGGGGGAGTGTGTATTGGTGAGGGGGGGGAGTGTGTATTGGTGAGGGAGGGTGTGTATTGGTGAGGTGGGAGGGTGTGTATTGGTGAGGGGTGGAGAGTGTGTATCGGCGAGGGGGTAGTGTGTATCTGCGATGGGGGGAGTGTGCATTAGGAGGGAGGGAGTGTGCATTAGGAGGGGTGGAGTGCGTTTTGGTGAGGTGGGGGGGGTGTATTGGTGTGGGGGGGTGAGTGTGTATTGGTGACGGGGGGGAGTGTGTATTGGTGAGGGAGGGGGGAGTGTGTGCATTGGTGAGGGAGAGGGAGTGTGTATTGGTGAGGGAGGGGGAGTGTGTATTGGTGAGGGGAGGAGTGTGTATTGGTGAGGGAGGGGGAGTGCATTGGTGATGGAGGGAGGGAGTGTTTGCATTGGTGAGGCGGGGGGGAGTGTGTATTGGTGTGGGGGGGAGAGAGTGTGTCTTGATGTGGGGGGGGAGTGTGTATTGGTGTGGGGGGGGGGGAGTGTGTATTGGTGTGGGGGGGAGAGAGTGTGTATTGGTGTGGGGGGGTGGGAGTGTGTATTGGTTGGGGGGGTAGTGTGTATTGGTGTGGGGGGGTGAATGTGTATTGGTGTGGGGGGGAGTGTGTATTGGTGTGGGGGGGAGTGTGTATTGGTGAGGGGGGTGAGTGTGTATTGGTGTGGGGTGGAGAGTGTATTGGTGTGGGGGGGAGTGTGTATTGGCGTGGGGGGGTGAGTGTGTATTGGTGTGGGGGGGAGCGAGTGTGTATTGGTGTGGAGGTGAGAGAGTGTGTATTGGTGTGGGGGGGGAAGTGTGTATAGGTTGCGGGGGGGAGAGAGTGTGTATTGTTGTGGGGGGGAAAGAGTGTGTATTGGTGTGGGGGGGGAGTGTGTATTGGTGTTGGGGGGGAGTGTGTATTGGTGAGGGGGGTGAGTGTGTATTGGTGTCGGGGGGGAGTGTGTATTTGTGTGGGGGGGGGGAGTGCATATTGGTGGGGGGGGTGAGTGTGTATTGGTGTGGGGGGGAGTGTGTATTGGTGAGGGGGTGAGTGTGTATTGGTGTGGGGGGGAGTGTGTATTGGTGAGGGGGGGAGTGTGTATTGGGTTGGGGGGTGAGTGTGTATTGTTGAGGGAGGGAATGTGTATTGGTGAGGGGGGGGAGTGTGTATTGGTGAGCGGGGGAGTGTGTATTGGTGAGGGGGGGAGTGTGTATTGGTGTGGGGGGGGAGTGTGTATTGGTGTGGGCGGGTGAGTGTGTATTGGTGTGGGGGGGAGTGTGTATTGGTGTGGGGGGGAGAGAGTGTGTCTTGATGTGGGGGGGGAGTGTGTATTGGTGTGGGGGGGGGGAGTGTGTATTGGTGTGGGGGGGAGAGAGTGTGTATTGGTGTGGGGGGGAGTGTGCATTGGTGTGGGGTGGGAGTGTGTATTGGTTGGGGGGGTAGTGTGTATTGGTGTGGGGGGGTGAGTGTGTATTGGTGTGGGGGGGAGTGTGTATTGGTGTGGGGGGGAGTGTGTATTGGTGAGGGGGGTGAGTGTGTATTGGTGTGGGGTGGAGAGTGTATTGGTGTGGGGGGGAGTGTGTATTGGCGTGGGGGGGTGAGTGTGTATTGGTGTGGGGGGGAGCTTGTATTCGTGTGCGGGGGCAGTGTGTATTGGTGTGGGGGGGAGCGAGTGTGTATTGGTGTGGAGGTGAGAGAGTGTGTATTGGTGTGGGGGGGGAAGTGTGTATTGGTTGCGGGGGGGAGAGAGTGTGTATTGTTGTGGGGGGGAAAGAGTGTGTATTGGTGTGGGGGGGGAGTGTGTATTGGTGTTGGGGGGGAGTGTGTATTGGTGAGGGGGGTGAGTGTGTATTGGTGTCGGGGGGGAGTGTGTATTTGTGTGGGGGGGGGAGTGCATATTGGTGGGGGGGGTGAGTGTGTATTGGTGTGGGGGGGAGTGTGTATTGGTGAGGGGGTGAGTGTGTATTGGTGTGGGGGGGAGTGTGTATTGGTGAGGGGGGAGTGTGTATTGGGTTGGGGGGTGAGTGTGTATTGTTGAGGGAGGGAGTGTGTATTGGTGAGGGGGGGAGTGTGTATTGGTGAGCGGGGGAGTGTGTATTGGTGAGGGGGGAGTGTGTATTGGTGTGGGGGGGGAGTGTGTATTGGTGTGGGCGGGTGAGTGTGTATTGGTGTGGGGGGGAGTGTGTATTGGTGTGGGGGGGGAGATTGTATTTGTGTGGTGGGGGGGGAGTGTGTATTGGTGTGGGGGGTGAGTGTGTATTGGCGTGGGGGGGTGAGTGTGTATTGGTGTGGGGTGGAGTGTGTATTGGTGTGGGAGGGGGAGTGTGTATTGGTGTGGTTGGGGTGTGTATTGGTTAGGGTGGGGGAAGTGTGTATTGGTGAGGGGGGGAGCGTCAATGTGTGTTGGTTGCGGGGGGTGTGTCAGTTTGTATTTGTGACGGGGGGGTGTGTGTGTATTGGTGAGGGGGGGGGCGTGTGTGTATTCGTGATGGAGGGGGAGTGTGTATTGGTGAGGGAGGGGGAGTGTGTATTGGTGAGGGGGGGGAGTGTGTGCATTGGTGAGAGGAGGGGGAGTGTGTATTGATGGGGGGGCTGAGTGTGTATGGGCATGGGGTGGTGATGTGTGTATTGGTGTGGGGGGGTGAGTGTGTATTGGTGTGGGGGGGTGAGTGTGTATTGGTGTTGGCGGGGAGTGTGTATTGGTGAGGGGTGGAGAGCGTGTATCGGCGAGTGGGTAATGTGTATCTGCGATGGGAGGGAGAGTGCATTGATGGGGGGGGTGTGTGCATTAGGAGGGGGGGGTGTGTGTATTGGTGGGGGGGAGTATGTTTTGGTGAGGTGGGGGGGTGTGTATAGGTGAGGGGGGAGTGTGTATCGGTGAGGTGGGGGGGTGTGTATCGGTGAGGGGGGGAGTGTGTATCGGTGAGGTGGGGGGGTGAGTGTGTATTGGTGAGGGGGGGATTGTGTATTGGTGTGGGGGGGAGAGAGTGTGTATTGGTGTAGGGGGTAGTGTGTATTGGTGTGGGGGGGGAGTGTGTATTGGTGTGGGGGGGTGAGTGTGTATTGGTGAGGGGGGGAGTGTGTATTGGTGAGGGGGGGTGAATGTGTATTGGTGTGGGGTGGAGTGTGTATTGGTGTGGGGGGGCAGTTTGTATTCGTGTGGGGGGGGAGTGTGTATTGGTGTGGGGGGGGGAGTGTGTATTGGTGTGGGGGGGTGAGTGTGTATTGGTGAGGTGGGGGGTGTGTATTGGTGAGGGGTGGAGAGTGTGTATCGGCGAGGGGGTAGTGTGTATCTGCGATGGCGGGGAGTGTGCATTGATGGGGGGGGGTGTGTGCATTAGGAGGGGGGGAGTGTGTATTGGTGGGGGGGAGTGTGTTTTGGTGAGGTGGGGAGGTGTGTATTGGTGAGGGGGGAGTGTGTATCGGTGAGGGGGAAATTGGTGAGGGCTGGGGAGTGTGTATTGGTGAGGGGGGAGAGTGTGTATCGGTTAGGTGGGGGGGTGAGTATCGGTGAAGGGGGGTGTGTATCGGTGGGGTGGGAGTGTGTATCGGTGAGGGGGGTAGGGTGTATTGGTGAGGGTGGGGGTGTGTGTTGGTGTGGGGGGGTGAGTGTGTATTGGTGAGGGGGGAGAGTGTGTATCGGTGAGGTGGGGGGATGTGTATCGGCGAGGTGGGGGGGTGTATCTGTGTGGGGGGGGCGTGTGTATCGGTGGGGGGGGGAGTGTGTATTGGTGTTGGGGAAGTGTCAATGTGTGTTGGTGGGAGCGGGGGAGTGTCAGTTTGTATTGGTGAGGGGGGGAGTGTGTGTAGTGGTGAGGGAGGGGGGCGTGTGTGTATTCGTGATGGAGGGGGAGTGTGTATTGGTGAGGGAGGGGGGAGTGTGTGCATTGGTGAGGGGAGAGGGAGTGCGTATTGGTGAGGGAGGGGGAGTGTGTATTGGTGAGGGGGGGGAGTGTGTATTGGTGAGGGGGGGAGTGTGTATTGGTGAGGGAGGGGGAGTGTGTATTGGTGATGGAGGGGGGGAGTGTTTGCATTGGTGAGGCGGGGGGAGTGTTTATTCGTGTGGGGTGGAGTGAGTATTGGTGTGGGGGGAGAGAGTGTGTATTGGTGTGGGGGGGGAGTGTGTATTAGTTGGGGGGGGGAGTGTGTATTGGTGAGGGGGGTGAGTGTGTATTGGTGTGGGGGGGGAGTGTGTATTAGTTGGGGGGGGGAGTGTGTATTGGTGTGGGGGAAGTGTGTATTGGTGAGGGGGGTTAGTGTGTATTGGTGTGGGGGGGGAGTGTGTATTAGTTGGGGGGGGGGAGTGTGTATTGGTGAGGGGGGGAAGTGTGTATTGGTGAGGGGGGGAGTGTGTATTGGTGTCGGGGGGAGTGTGTATTGGTGTGGGGGGGAGTGCATATTGGTGAGGGGGTGAGTGTGTATTGGCGTGGGGGGGTGAGTGTGTATTGGCGTGGGGGGTGAGTCTGTATTGGTGTGGGGGGGGAGTGTGCATTGGAGTGGGGGGGGAGTGTGTATTGGTGAGGTGGGGGGGAGTGTGTATTGGTGAGAGGGGGGGAGTGTGTTTTGGTGAGAGGGGTGGGAGTGTGTATTGGTGAGGTAGGGTGTGTATTGGTGAGGGGGGGGAGTGTGTATTGGTGAGGTGGGTGGGTGTGTATTGGTGAGGGGTGGAGAGTGTGTATCGGCGAGGGGGTAGTGTGTATCTGCGATGGGGGGAGTGTGCATTAGGAGGGGGGGAGTGTGCATTAGGAGGGGTGGAGTGTGTTTTGGTGAGGTGGGGGGGTGGAGTGTATTGGTGTGGGGGGGGGGTGAGTGTGTATTGGTGAGGGGGGGAGTGTGTATTGGTGAGGAAGGGGGGAGTGTGTGCATTGGTGAGGGAGAGGGGTGTGTATTGGTGAGGGAGGGGGAGTGTGTATTGGTGAGGGGAGGAGTGTGTATTGGTGAGGGAGGGGGAGTGCATTGGTGATGGAGGGAGGGAGTGTTTGCGTTGGTGAGGCGGGGGGGAGTGTGTATTGGTGTGGGGGGGGAGTATGTATTGGTGTGGGGGGGAGAGAGTGTGTATTGGTGTGGGGGGGGAGTGGGCATTGGTGTGGGGTGGGAGTGTGTATTGGTTGGGGGGGTAGTGTGTATTGGTGTGGCAGGGGAGAGTGTGTATTGGTGTGGGGGGGGAGTGTGTATTGGTGTGGGGGGGAGTGTGTATTGGTAAGGGGGGTGAGTGTGTATTGGTGTGGGGGGGAGAGTGTATTGGTGAGGGGGGAGTGTGTATTGGTGTGGGGGAGAGTGTGTATTGGTGTGGTGGTGTGAGTGTGTATTGGTGTGGGGGGGAGATTGTATTCGTGTGCGGGGGGCAGTGTGTATTGGTGTGGGGGGGAGAGAGTGTGTATTGGTGTGGGGGGGAGAGAGTGTGTATTGGTGTGGGGGGGGGAGTGTGTATTGGTGTTGCGGGGAGTGTGTATTGGTGAGGGGGGGAGTGTGTATTGGTGTGGGGGAGAGTGTGTATTGGTGAGGGGTGGAGTGTGTATTGATGTGGGGGAGTGAGTGTGTATTGTTGAGGGGGGAGTGTGTATGGTGAGGGGGGGAGTGTGTATTGGTGAGCGGGGGAGTGTGTATTGGTGAGGGGGGGAGTGTGTATTGGTGTGGGGGGGATGTGTGTATTGGTGTGGGGGGTGAGTGTGTATTGGTGTGGGGGGTGAGTGTGTATTGGCGTGGGGGGGTGAGTGTGTATTGATGTGGGGAGGAGTGTTTATTGGTGTGGGAGGGGGAGTGTGTATTGGTGTGGTTGGGGTGTGTATTGGTTAGGGTGGGGGAAGTGTGTATTGGTGAGGGGGGGAGCGTCAATGTGTGTTGGTTGCGGGGGGTGTGTTAGTTTGTATTTGTGAGGGGGGGGTGTGTATTGGTGAGGGAGGGGGGGCGTGTGTGTATTCATGATGGAGGGGGAGTGTGTATTGGTGAGGGAGGGGGAGTGTGTATTGGTGAGGGAGGGGGAGTGTGTATTGGTGAGGGAGGGGGAGTGTGTATTGGTGAGGGAGGGGGAGTGTGCATTGGTGAGGGGGGAGTGTGTGCATTGGTGAGAGGAGGGGGAGTGTGTATTGATGGGGGGGCTGAGTGTGTATGGGCGTGGG